>NC_036860.1:690458-808598 GCF_002910315.2 Salvelinus sp. IW2-2015
CAGAAAGCAGATCTTAATATTTGGTAAGCGAAACCTTTGTATTGCAATTACAAACGAGATCATACTTTTCCTGTAGTTTCTTAGAACGTCAGTTTGGCACTACATGCAGCAGAAGGATTGTTTGGCGACCCACTCCTCATACAGTCTTCTCCGAATCCATTCAGTCATCTACCGGAGGACTGTTACTCACGCGGGGACTATACAGAGACCATTTCAGCTCTCCTCAAAGATTTCTTTATTCGGGTTCAGAGGCCTCTGGAGTTACTGGCTAGGCACATCTCGCAGGACTGTTGAGATGCTACTTTAGGGCTCTTAACTCTTAGTTGCCCTGGCTGTGTGGATCTTTGGAGTTACGTTGTCATGGCTAGCGATATCGGATAGGAGCAGAACCCGCCACGACTCCTCTTCAATGCTGTTACTAAGAGTTAGGAAATAAGGAGGTTGTTGGCACAATGTCTGCAGATAACATGGCCACATCGTCTCCCCTCAATAGGTGCAGTCAATTCCTATAACCTTTCTGCAGTTAAGCATCCACAAAGTAATGAATGTTTATCACATCTCTACATTGCTACTCCACGTGGTGATGGTGTTCTTGGGCGTTGTTACACTAACATACCATTTCTCTTACCTCCACAAACCGGTGGCGAGTGGAAGTTTAGACCAAACAAAGCTCTATTTTTGTCTCAATACAAAGTACACACCACCATGACATCTGCACCTCCACATTACAGCCTCTCTCTAGGATATACCACTCGAAATAGGTCCAATTAGCAGGATAACTATCAGAAACGAGGCATGGACATAGCCGCATGGCTTGAAAGCGATAGTGGAAGGCTTCATCGCGTGCGTGCACAGCGATTTTATCCATTGACGAGTGCTAGGTGTGTTACTAAATGGTTACTTATATCATTATGAAGAACTGTGGTCACACACCAGCTCTCTTTCAGGTTCCATGTTTGAACGCAGGTTCTGCCGTGTAGTTCTGGGCTGATAAACTCAAACCTTCCTCTGATCAATCAATTAGACTGCACCTTACACTCTCCAAGATGGTTGAGAATTCTTGCACTTCGTAGCTCCCGTTCTAGACAGAGGGTGATTGACCGTCATCTTGAACTTCTTCATTTTTTCTAATATTCAGGCGCCACTAACAGTTGTTCAAGACTTCTCTTCACCAACGCTGCCTTTGCCTATTCGTCCCTGTGCATATACCCAGCTTACTAGTTGCATGTCTACATTTTATCCCTGATGTTCCTTATTAATTGCAAGCACAGCTCTCATTAGGTCTTCGGACACCATTATGTGAGAGAGTGTTTCGGAGTTTATTGAATATAGAGTGTCGCTGGAGGTGTACTTTTCATAAGCAGGTTAGAGTTTCCATAAAGGTCGTTCACTCAAGGTAATTGAGTGGAGAACAGGAGGGCTTCCCTTAGAAAAACTAAACAGGTCTGTGAGAGCCCGGTAAATAATCGTTACTTGCGGTTGGTAGGTGAGATCCAACAATACTTATGCCTTCATGCAATAAATGCAAATTAATTACTTAAATCATAAATGTGATTTCTTCTGGTATTTTTGTTTTACGGATTCCGTTTCACAAGTTGAAAGTGTACGCTATGATAAAACATTAAAAACCTCTACAATGCTTCTGTTATGGTAGTCATAAACCTGCAAATGGCCAGTGTATCAAATACTTTGTTCTCCCAACGTATATGTCCATATATTTGACTCAGCCACGTCATAAATCAAGACACATAGTCTTCTTCATACACAATGGTCACAATTAGTTCTGGTCCGTGACCATAGTTTCAAGTTAACTAACACACAGTAGGTACTCATCTTTGGACAGAGTGAAATGACAACGGAACGTTCTCTCCATTCTGATTATATTCTTTTAAATCTGTTAGCAAATGTGGGTCTAGCTCCTGGAAATGACTAATCTGGCCACCCTTTGATGGGGTTAGGTGGTATAATTTGTGGACGTATCAGAGATAAGGAAAGCTGTCTGTAAATATGCACCTGTAGTGTGATTTGACACGGTGAGTGACTACGTTTTTTAAGCTCTGCAGCAGGAGAGTTCATTCGAAGAGACACAACAAGGTCTATTAATGGCGGGATATAATCTTATTACAGAAAATATAATTGAAAGACTGTTCAATTAAAGTAATTAGACAGTATAATATGATAGATGTTGCTTCACTAGGATGTTATGATGAATTATTCCATCTTTACTGACTTAGTAGCTTGAAATTCCATCTCCCATCGGGTCTATGTGATACACAAGCTAATGAAGTAAGCGAAGGAACCACTCACATCTGTCTTTCTCCTTGGTGACATTTTACCATGGAGGTCACGGTAAACTATGACCACTGGCTCTAACCTTGCCTAAAGGAGCACTGCTTGCTTTGGCTTCCTTCATGCCAAGGATGAAAATGTTAGCCTCAAAAGTATTGATCTTCGTCTCTGTTCATTTTGGCCCCTTGATCATTTCCCTCTGGAATAACTGCTTTATGTGGTAAGGTACGTTACAGGTCTGTATGGTATGTTCTAGTCTGAATTCCTGGGAAAGTCACCAGAATTACATCAGCTCTCTGCTTTCACCAATTCTATATTGTTTAATTTTGCGAGGTTCAAATGCAATGCATTATAGCACACAATTATTTTCTTTGTTCCCCATTACTTCTATTCCTCACGCTGATATTGGTCTGAACGGGAATTGCTAGTTAGCGTACGGAAAATCCATATGCGATACTCTGTAATTGATTTTGTGACAGTTCATGAAGATAAATTGGGTGATTAGGTGAACTCCATTGTATCTTAAACGCTGAAGAGTGGCTATATGGACGAAGATATTCCTCAGAGTCACTCAAGGACACTATTCCAAAGCTTATAAATGAACTGGGAATCACCGAATTTTCTCCCCTTTGAAATGAGAATAATAATGCCTTGAAAAATCAACCGTCTGCTGCTTATTCTTATTACAAACACTCTTTTAACTACGTCTATCAATGAGCAACAGTCTGCTCCATTGTAACAGCTCATTCACAATGTCTGGTGGTGTTTATGTTTCATTCTCTCAATGGTTTTATCCAAACTGACACAAGTTATACTGGGTGGAAACTGAACATCGGTAATTTCCATTTTATGATCTTGGGAGTTTTGAATTGATCCTGGGAGTTGATTGTGACTTAGGCTTTGACTTATTAATGTTTTGGTGGCTTTAGAAAATGTCAGAAACTTTCTGGTTTGTAAAATTTTGTTATTGGTTAAGCGTGCTTGTCTAATTAAAGGAGTTGTAATGTAGGTTTATTCTCGCCATTATTAAACCATTATTATTAACTAACACTAGATATTGGTAACCCTCTGAGCACATGTATTACCACCAAGCCAGGTAAACGCTTGTGGCAGGAAATATTGTAAGCTGGTTATTAAGGAGCTAAAATCTAGATTCTATTTCAAGATCATGTACATCTTTACCGACTTCTAATTGTAGAACATTCTTGTGCTTCCACTGTACTCTCATCTCTATAGTAATTGATACTTACGCCATAGACAACTTGGCTTGTGTTAATCAAGTTGAGTGTTGATAATTAGGCCGTCTTTGTATACTCCCTTTCTCTTCCCCGCTCAACATCTCAGAGACACTCGAGCTTGGGTGTCGAGCACATGGGAACAACGACGGATCAGTGTTCGCTGGCTGACCTGAAAAGAGGCAAACAGTCACTACATATATATATGGCAAGGAACGGAGCACGGAAATATGGTACACATAAGCCATTATAATTCACTTGGAAACATGTATTTGTATATAGCACCAATATTGACCATTCTAGCAGATTGCCTCCCAGTTTATTATACTAAGTCCTTCATTATACAAATAACAAGCGCCGTTTTCCAAGTTAAAGGTGCCACCCAACTCCCTGTGTTACAAGGGGTTAATGAAACTGTCACCAACAAAAGCAAAATGTAATGCGTGGGTTTTGGCGCTTTTAACATCTAACATATTAGCTACAGGCCCATGATGGGAGCGATGGTGTTGCTCTAACAACTAGTGAGAAAACTGTTTTGTATCTTTCGCACGCCAGAACAGTTCCTCTCACTCAGCCGCCCCTTGGCGCTGCTCACACAGATGACTCATCAAGGACTCAGGGGGAGATGGATTATGAATCCCTGGCTTTTTTTCTCTGAATCCTCAGCTCCATAGAAGTCGGCACCACTGTGGGACCAATCTGCAAGGAAAAACTGATCTAACAAATAAATATGGCACCACGGCTTCAGAATGGAAAACTGTCAATTGACAATACAGTAGCTATACGCCTGTTCAAGAGTTTGGTTTACTGGACCTAGTGAATATGGGTGCTTTTAGATGTAATGTATTGTTTTTGCAAGATATTGTTTGTGGATTGAAAGATACTTGAAGACTCAATAATTTCTGTGGCATTTACCTGACAGCTGGAGAAAGGCCACGCCGGTTGCAAATTACCAGACTCTGCGTCAGTGAAGACACCTACTGCATTTCATTTGCAGGCAATAAAGCATCAATCAAGCCCGCCCTGCAGCGGAGAATTCAGACACATTTACTTCCAACCATCCTAATTGGCAGCTGCTGATTCTCCCGCTACTCGTTCTCATATGTCGGCGTGGGCCGGACATTAAACATCCCTGCACAGAAGATAACACCCTACCAATTAGAGGACATGTTCTGGCAAACACATTTTTCTCTTTTTTCTTTCTTCCTCCTGCCCTCCTCTCCACCTGGACTTCCCTCTGGTTGTGAGTTGTTATGACAGAAAAGCTCAAAGCAGGTTCAGACAATAATTCCTTGTAAATACACCCATAGTCAGGGCGTATGCTTCCCGCTGCTGTATGTATGGTTTGTTCCCTTGACAAAATGATTTTGACATTTACACAAGTGAACTAAATAGAGATCTCAGTGGACTGTCAGATATGGAGAGAGGTGGCACAATTGGGAGGGATCAGGAGGCTGCCCACTGGAAGCTGTTGGTGGAGTGGGAGGATATATCTCAGGCTCTCACAAAGGGCAGTAAAATAACCAGCATGCCTTAAAAATAACATGCGTCCTGCTGCCAACTGGATGCAGCCACTCTTCACAGTTTTTGTTCCCTAGCAACATGTCACCTTGCCTTTCAATGTAATGTTGTTGTTATTGATGCATGTAAGAAATGAAGGCTGTGAGATGATTCTTTTTATATTATGTGTTGCTATGACTGCAATTATCCCTCTTTAATGCATTAGAGCTTGACACTTCATTCCCATGGGCATTGTCTACACAGCTATGACTAGCAAACCTCACTCTGTCTCTTGGTGACATTTTACATGGTCACGGCTAACTATGACACTGCTTAACCTTGCTAAAGGCCACTGCTTGCTTGGCTTCCATGCCAGGTGAAAAATGAGCTAAAATAGATCCTCCTCTCTGTCATTTGGCCCCTTGGTATCTCCCCTCTGGACTACTGCTTTACTGTGGTAGCTACCCTGTCATTAGCTGTGTCTGATTCCTGGAAAGTCACCAGAATTACATTCAGCTCTCTGCTTTCACAATTCTAATATTGTTTCAATTTCAGGTTCAAATGCCATGTTTTGCATTTTTTGTTCCCCATTACCTTCTATTACGCTGATTGGTCTGACGGGAATTGCTGTTGTTGCCAATTTGCGATACTTGTAATTTTTTGTGACAGTAGAGGTAAATGTGTGATAGTGAAAACCATGTACTGTGAACGTGGCTTTGACAAATATCTCAGAGTATCAAGGACAACTTTCCAAGTATAATGGAGATCCGAATTTCTCCCCTTTGAATGAGATAATATGCCTTGAAATCAACCGTCTGCTGCTTATTCTATTACAAAACACTCTTTAACCTGACGTCTATCAATGAGCACAGTCTGCTCCATGTAACAGCTCATTCACAATGCTCTGTGTGTTTATGTTTCATTCTCTACAATGGTTTAATCCAAACTGACACATTATCTGGGTGGAAAACTGAACATGTATTTTCACATTTATGATCTTGGGAGTTGATTGATCCTGGGAGTTGATTGTGATTAGGCTACTTGTTATTATGTTTTGTGGCTTAGAATGTCAGAACTTCTGGTTGTAAATWTTGTATTGGTTTAGCGTGCTTGTCTAATTAAAGAGTTGTAATGTAGGTTTATTCTCCATTATTAAACCATTATTATTAAATAACTGTTTAAATCTGGACTGTATTACCACCAAGCCAGGTAAACGCTTGTGCAAGGATATTGTAAGCTGGTTATAAGGAGCTAAATTGATTTATTTCAAGATCATGTACATCTTTACCCTAATTGAATCTTGTGCTTTCTGTACTCTCATCTCTATGAATCACTACGCTAACAAATGCTTTGTGTTATCAAGTGAGTGTGATAATTAGGCCGTTTTTTTCCCTTCTCTTCCCCGCTCACATCTCARAGACATCGGTGGGTGTCGAGCACATGGGAAACAAAGACACAGGAGCCAGTGGAGGCTGCTGAAGGGAGAACAGCTCATAATAATGGCCRGAACGGAGCAAATGGAATGGCATCAAACACTTGGAAACCATGTATTTGATACCATTCCACTGATTGAGCTCCAGTTATTACCACGAGCCCGTTCTTCCCAGTTAAGGTGCCACCAACCTCCTGTGACAGGAGCGTTACTGAACTGTCACCACAAAGCAAATGTAATGCGTGGGGTTTGGGCTTTAACATCTAACATATTACTGTCATGACAACTGTCATGACAACAGCCCATGATGGGAGCGATGGTGTTGCTCTACACTAGTGAGAACCAACTGTTTGTATCTTCGCCCCAGAACACGTTCCTCCTCACCTCAGCCCCCCTGCGCTGCTCACACAGATGACTCATCCAAGGGACTCAGGGGGAGATGGATTATGATCCACTGGCTTTTTCTTTCTCTGAAATCCTTCACTCCATAGAAAGTCCACCACTGGGGGACCATCTGCAAAGGAAAACTGATCTTAACAAATAATAATGCACACGGCTTCAGAATGGAAAACTGTCAATTGACAATACAGTAGCCTATACCCTGTTCAAGAGTTTGGTTTACTGGACCTARTGATATGGGTGTTTTAGATGTAATTATTGTTTTGCAAGATATTGTTGTGGATTGAAGATACTTGAAGACTCAATAATTTCTGTGGCATTTACCTGACAGCTGAGAGAAAGGCACAGCCGGTTGCAAATTACCAGACTCTGCGTCAGTGAAGACACCTCAMTGCATTTCATTTGCAGGCCAAAAAAGCATACAATCAAGCAGCTGCACAGAGAGAATTCAGACACATTACTTCCAACCCATCCTAATTGGAAGCTGCTGATTCTCAGCTAGCTCGTTCTCATATGCGGCGTGGGCCGAGACATTAAACAATCCCTGCACAGAAGATAACACGCCTCACCAATTAGAGACCATTTCTGGCAAACACATTTTTCTCTTTTTCTTTCTTCCTCCTGCCCTCCTCTCCCCACCTGGACTTCCCCTCTGGTTGTGAGTTGTTATGACAGAAAAGCTCAAAGCAGGTTCAGACAAATCAAYTCCTTGTAAATACAACCCCATAGTCAGGGCTGTATGCTCCCCTGCTGTATGTATGTTGTTCCCTTGACAAATGATTTTGACATTTACACAAGTGAAACTAAATAAGAGATCTCAGTGTACATGTCAGATATGGAGAGAGGTGGCACATTGGGAGGGATCAGGAGGCTGCCCACTGGAAGCTGTTGGTGGAGTGGAGGAATATCTCAGRCCTCTCACAAAGGGCCAGAAGAATAACCCAGCATGCCTTAATAACATGCGTCCTGCTCCAACTGGATGCAGCCACTCTTCACAGTTTTGTTCCCTAGCAACATGTCACCTTGCCTTTCAATGTAATGTTGTTGTTATTGATGAATGTAGAAATGAAGGCTGTGAGATGATTCTTTTTATAATTGAAAGCATGGTGTTAGAGATAGCATGCTGAGGTGAGGGGGTTTAAGTTAACAATAGAGGTGTTAGAATCTAAGTCAACATCATATCAAATTCATATGCTTTACAACATTAATCCAGTAATAACTTAAGCACTGTGCGTTTAGTGACATTAAAGAAATTAAGTATAGGTTCATAATGGCATCTCAATTATATATAAAGGGCATTTGAATCATGTGGTTTTGCAAATTTGCCTAGGAAGCATAGGTGAACACAAGTTGCAAGAGATGGCCTTTCCAACCTTGCATGTTGCTGCCTGTCTTTCTACTGTATCTCCATTGACCTGTGCCCTGTGACTGTGACTGGTTTAATTGAATTCATTAGTGGAGGATTAGAAAACTGTTGAAGTGTGACAATGAGAGATTGAATCAATACTGGTTGATAGAGCTGTAAAATAATACTTCTATGGAATTGTGTTATCTGACTCAGGGTTGAGGAAGAGTTGATGAGAGTTGAGACCCTTTCCTCCATCACATTCTATGCATTTCTGCAACCTTT
Source organism: Salvelinus sp. IW2-2015 (assembly GCF_002910315.2). Taxonomy (NCBI): domain Eukaryota; kingdom Metazoa; phylum Chordata; class Actinopteri; order Salmoniformes; family Salmonidae; genus Salvelinus; species Salvelinus sp. IW2-2015. The sequence goes on from NC_036860.1 coordinate 698,944, forward strand.
TCTAGATCAACTTGAACAGTATTTGCATTTATAACAACATGTATTCTGAAAAGAATCTAACAATTGGATGATCTAGTGTACAACAGCTAAATAATGATCTTCAATGTATCAAGTTACTGTCGATTATGTCTCAGTTCCCAGTTCAATATGTGATGTGCAAGATCTTGTAAACCATTGGCTCAATAACCGGAGATAGGAGAAATTACAATGGCCAGACATTGACTTGCTTCCAAATTGCATGGAATCTGTTTATATTTTCGATTCATCTTTATCACATTGACAGTGAGGATGTGACATAATTTTATGTGACATTTCTGTCTATTGGCTCAGAGCTGGGCTCAGTATTGGTGACCACTGGCATTTTGCAGTCCCTATATTGAACCCATGAGCTTCCTCTGAGAGAACAAATCACGCTGTGCCAGCGACTGTCTTTCAGCTGTGGATTGGACAGGTCCATGTAGGCTGGCTATTGGTTCACTGCAGTGGTCACCAAGACTTTGCATTGGAACACACTGGTACCCTTCCTTACAAGAAAGACCATTTCTCACACCCATTGTTCAACATAAGATAGCATGGGCCACCATGCTTATGGTTTATCACTCCGTAAACATTTTTATACCAACATGTCCTAATAAGAATTCCCCATTGCATTATGATTATGGTATACAAAGGCCATAATGGTTAATTCTCTCTGTAATCATCCAGATAGTTTTTGTTAGTGTTAATTTAATGGGTACAGTTCAGTGGAGGCTGCTGAGGGGAGGATGGCTCATAATAATGGCTGGACAGCAAATGGAATGGCATCAAACACATGGAAACCATGTATTTGATACCATTCCACTCATTCCGCTCGAGTCCTTACCACGAGCATGTCCGCCCCAATTAAGGTGATACCAACCTCCTTTGGTACAGTTGAAAAACACTTGGAATCAGATGGACAATTGAATGCCATTGAAATACACATACTGTATGTGGAGCAAAATGTCACAGTAAATGGCCAGTGCCTTTTCAGTCTCTGTGCTGTCGAACCCAGTGATGTCAGAAAGCCCCTGGGTGTGACAGGCCAGCAGCAGAGAAGACCACAGTGGTGGTTACCCTGATTCTCTCTTTACTCCCAGACTCATGAGACCATTAATGAACAAAACAACTATTCCAGGTGCAACACAGCAACTCACATCTGATGACCACAGACAGTGACCATCTCTCAAACACTATCTTCTGCATGTTCAATATTCACACTCACACATGCAGTGAMCGGCTCTGAAACACTCTCGCAACCTCAAAGCACCTGCAACCAAATCAGTCACACACAGGAAGATATGACACTTTTATTAGTGATATTATGGAATCATATCTGTGAGGTACAGAACAGTAAAGGCAGAGACGGTGAGAGTAACACCTCTAAAGTGTTTTCATTTTCGTCTCACATGAGTCATTCTGAGTCACTCCTAGCAACTTTGCGGCATAACAAGTCAATTATTGGGCTTTTCTCCTGTATATCTCAGCCTCTTTGAGGAAGAAAACAACATTTAAGGAATGTAATTTGCAGGTTATTTAGTTTAAATGCACAAACTATTCAATATTTTAGCTATGCTATGACATTACAATGTCATAGCATCCACAGTACATATTATTTGTTCCTTTGTTGCACATATTGTCATTACTATCTAAAAACACTGGAATAAAATAATATAGACATGTCTATAACTCCTTATAGTGCACAGTAAATGAAGTGAATTGGCCTATATGAAATAGAAACCATATCATAACATAACTAGCGACTGACTGACTGTAGTAAATCTAACATCTCTGTCATAACCCTAACATGTCCTAACATGTACATGATCTATAATGAAACAGTGCGACCCAGTGGCAGAAAAATGAATTAGTTGAAATTGCTGTAAAGCGCAGAGCCGACAATATTGTTACTTTAAAATTTACTTGACTCAAGAAAACAATAACACAATTAGTGGATTCGGATATTTCAGCCACAACCGTTGCTGACAGGTGTATAAAATTGAGCACACAGCCATGCATTCTCCATACACAAACATTGGCAGTAGAAAGGCCTTAAAGAAGAGCTCAGTGACTTTCAACATGGCACCGTCAAAGGATGCCACCTTTCCAACAAGTCAGTTTGTTAAATTTCTGCCCTGGTAGAGTTGCCCCGGTCAACTGTAAGTGCTGTTATTGTGAAGTGGAAATGTCTAGGAGCAACAGCGGCTCAGTCGCAAAGTGGTAGGCCACACAAGCTCACAGAACAGGACCGCAGAGTGTTGAAGCACGTAACGTGTAAAAATGGTCTGTTCTCGGTTGCAACACTCACTACATAATTCCAAACTGCCTCTGGAAGCAATGTCAGCACAAGAACTGTTCGTCAGGAGCTTCATGAAATAGGTTTACATGGCCGAGCAGCAGCACATAAGCCTAAGATCATTATGYGCAATGCCAAGCGTTGCCGCCAATGGACTCAGGAGAAGTCAAAACACGTTCTCTGGAGTGATGAATCACGTTTCACCATCTGGCAGTCCGACGGACRAATCTGGGTTTGGTGGGTGCCAGTAGAATGTAACCTGCCCCAATGCATACTGTCAATTGTAAAATTTGGTGGAGAAGGAATAATGGTCTGGGGCTGTTTTTCATGGTTCAGGCTAGGCCCCTTAGTTCCAGTGAAGGGAAATCTTAACGCTACAGGATACAATAGCATCCTGGACAAATCTGTGCTTCCAACTTTGTGGCAACAATTTGAGGAAGGTTCTTTCCTGTTTCTGCATGACAATGCCCCCATGCACAAAGCGAGGTCCATACAGAAATGGTTTCTCAAGGTCGGTGTGGAAGAACTTGACTGGCCTGCACAGAGCCCTGACCTCAACTCATCGAACACATTTGGAATGAATTGGAACGCCGACTGTGAGCCAGGCCTAATTGCCCAACATCAGTGCCTGACCTCACTAATGCTTTTGTGCCAGCAAGTTCCAGCAGCAATGTTCCAACATCTAGTGGAAAGCCTTCCTAGAAGAGTGGAGGCTGTTATAGCAGCAAAGGGGGGACCAACTCCATATTWATGCCCATGATTTTGGAACGAGAGGTTTGACGAGCAGGTGTCCACATACTTTTTCTCATGTAGTGTAGCTTCATAGTCCACGTATTTTGATGGCTGGGGTAGAATGTTTAGATGGTTTATCGTTTAGTCCATAGCTAAAGTTTTTTTTTTTTGTCCCTCTCTGTGCAAATGTTCTGGTGGCCCTATTGTAGGCTACCCTATCATTCTGAATGTATTAATAYGGTCTCATTTTATGCAATGTATAAATTCCCAATTAGTAGACAATAATGTTCAGTGAATGTAACTTTCACTTTAACAGATGACGTAACCTAATTTAATTCAATTTGTGCCGCTTCAGTTTTTTGCAAGAACTCCTCTGCTGTGGAAACGAMVGAARCGCAGTTCTGGATTTTGGTTTGACTGGTAGAAAGAAGGATGGAGTTTCTGACAGGGAACCCGTTTACTACACCCGTGGGCCAGCGAATAGGTAATTGTTACATTTTAACTAATAAAGTAGGTTTATAGTGGTTTGGCAGGTGAGTTTGTAAATAGTTTACATTGTTGCATCGGACATGACAGGCTACAAGACATTGGTAGGCTACTGTTGGAAAACAGACGCTATCACTCCATAAAACGCCACTAGATAATCCGTAGGCTATCGAAAGGGAAATTGGCGTTATTGGTTATGTATTTCATAAGAAACGAAACTGTGACAATTGCTTGTTTATAGTTCGTTAATTGATCAAGATTGACAGTACAAGAAGAGATTAGATTACGCTATTGACACTTGCGCCGCACAATAATACCCTAGAGGCGGGTTTACAGTGTTTTAATCCTCAATTTAATTGGCCAGTTTGGGTATTGTTGGTGGTCTATAGACCAATCGTTTGGMAAGCTCTGGGTGGGGCGGTGAAAAATTGTTCCCTTCCTTTGTGACCTAATTTTAATAAAGGGGCATTTTTTCAAGGGCCAATGCAGCCATTTTTATCTCGATATCAAATCATTTCCGTGTAACCATGCAGTACCTTACTGTGAATGTTTTAAATTAAAATGGTCAAAAATAAACAATTTACTTCGTAGCAAAGAGCAATTTCTCAARCAATAATTTTGCTAGGACTGGGAGAGGAAAACTAGCTGTTTTTTGCAGAGGTTTGGAACTCTTTCTTATTGATATATTAACTAATTTACCAGGTAGACCAAAACGCCATCCCACCAAAACAGGCAACAATTTCAGGTAGACTTTTCAAACATCTATTACACTAAAAGGTCATTATCATTTTCACAATAGTACACTGTATTTCCACCTAATAGTGTGAAAATATATATCAAACACAGGTAAATCACATTTTTGACTGCACTGGGCCTTTAAGAAATAATAGAATAACATGCATACTGTAGATGTTTCATAGTGAGTAACATTGCTGATTTAATCATTAATCTGCTTGCCAACTTGTTTTTATGTAGACTACAAGTGGCCTACTATTTTATCTTATAAGCTTGAAAATTCCCCCGTGATGTAATTATAGATGGAAAACCAATCTGCCTACTTTAATGTATATGACCACAATGAGACGGTACAAGTAGGAGAGGTTGTTCTACTTTCTCAACTGAGCTAAATCCTCTTTCTATCCCCTCCCTTTCAGAGGAATGAAGACAGAACATTTTAAATTGTTTAATAAGCGTCTGCTAAGGAACCTAATGCTGGTCACATGAACCAGTCAGTTGGATGGAGAAAGAATGAGTTTGACAAACAAAAAGGGATTTAACTCGCATGGATGAGTAGAGGCATCAGCAAAGTAGGCTAATAAACAACTATTGAGAGTTGTGTTATGAGGCAGAGACCGTTTCACAGTGACTATGTCTTCCAGATAATTTTATGCAAAATGAAGTGCAATGTCTCAATTGTTTTTGTTCTCAGAATATGCAACCAGTTCCAGTCTGCAGTCGGAGGACTGGGCCCTCAACATGGACATCTGTGACATCATCAACGAGACAGAGGAGGGGTGTGTATCCTCTGTTGACATAATGGGCTGTTTTTTCCTTTGACAGCTTACTGTATTGTGCTCTTGTTGTTTGAAGTTGATTGTTTACCTACAATGATTACAGGCCTAGAGATGCATACAAAGCAATAAAGAAGAGGATTGTTGGAAACAAGAACTTCAGAGAGGTCATGCTGGCATTGACTGTGAGTGTCACATTTACCTCTCTCATTCACCATACTTTTTCCTTTTCTTCATGAACTTGTAACCTAACTTTCTTTCTCTCTCCATCTATCTTATGTCATGTTGGTTCTCAGGTACTGGAAGCGTGTGTGAAGAACTGTGGCCACAGGTTCCATGTGCTAGTCTCAACCAGGGAGTTTGTTGAGGGGGTTCTGGTCAGGTCCATCTTACCCAAGAATAATCCCCCTCTGGTCCTGCATGACAGGGTGCTCAGCCTTATACAGGTGAGAGATGGCATTGGTACTCATACCTTCAGTAAGTCACAGAGCTGTGTTGGAATTGACTGCTAGCTATTGTCGGGTGTGTGCTGTTTATGTGTTTGTCTATTGTTCAGGCATGGGCAGACGCATTCCGCAGCTCGCCAGCTCTGACGGGCGTGGTCTCTGTATACGAGGACCTGAGACGGAAAGGACTGGAGTTCCCCATGACTGAACTAGACGGATACTCCCCCATTCACACTCCAAATAGGGTATACCTTCAAACAATGACTGGTGAAAATGCATGCATGCATTTCCTCACTGACAAATACAGAGTACAACTTTCTGCTAAACCTCTCTAAAGCTGTTTTAACTCCCTACTCCCTAACACTAGTCTCTAACTCAATTGGTCCCTGTGCTCTGTCCACCAGACTGGGCCTGATAACGGGCCTACTGTCACTGTATCTGCTGCACCCTCATCCCCCAGGCCTGTCCCCATATCACCACAGCTTCCTGCATCCCAACAGAGCGAGCAGGGACCCCTCACCTTCACACCTTATCAGGTGATTGRAACGCTCCCGTCATACAGGGGCCTCTAAAATGGCATGGCTTTTATTTTAGTAACACAACAATCTTTTGCATGCAGGCTGAATTCACTCCAGGGCATTACTTTAAAATCCAATTACCTTGTGCACTGTGGATGTTTCACAGTTACTTGTTTCACATTCAGAATTTATAATAAAAGTTGATGCTTTACCGTATTATGCCAACCCCACCCCACACAATTTAGCATATGAGTGCTGATGCCATTGACTCCTATTCCAGGTTAAAAAGTTGAAGACCGACCTGGGAGTGGTTCGAGGTAACCTGACAGTGATGTCAGATATGATGTCTCAACTGGATCCAGCAACAGCCAAGCATTCAGACACAGAGCTGCTTCAGGTTAGTTGGTTCACTCGCTGGGCTCTCTCTATGGCTGTCCATCTGTGGCTGTGACACATGTCATCTGTTTGTATCCATCTCTCTTTTGTCCATTGCTGTCTTTTCACTGACTCTGTATCTCCTGCTCTCTCTGTCTGTCAGTAGGAGTTGTATGCAGCATGTAAAGACATGCAGGATAAGATAATGGAGCTGGTCCCAAGACTCAGTGAGGAGAAACTGACCGAGGAGCTGCTGGTTGTCAATGATGAAATCAATGCCACATTCACTCGCTACCAGAGGTATTGTCCTAAATTCTCAACATCAGATACAGTCAATAATTCTTGCTATGATAGCAGTATGATTTTCATTATTTCCTTTCCAGGTTTCAGAGACAAAGAGCTACACAGCAGGTAAGTGTTTTTTCTTAAGGATCTGTGGTCCTTTACCCTCATCACAAATGCATGTTTGGAAGAGAAATATGTACTGTTCAAGTTCTTCACATTTTTCCCAATCGCCTAGAGCCCGACCTACGTCAACCTTATTGACCTCAGCGCAGCAATCAAGCCTGTTGTTACAGCTCCCACCCACAGCCATCTCAGCCGATCAACAGTGGACACAGTGTCTAGTCAGATGACAGGACTCAGTAAGTAACTACAGTGTTCCTCTGATAGAGGTTCTCAATGTGTCTCTATAGTACAATTCATTCTCTTACCCTGTTTTCCACATAGGTATGAGGGAATTCGATGACTTTGCACAGAACAGGAGCATCTCACAGACACAACTGAGACCGAGGTAATAGACAGCTCCCGAGGTATAACAATTGGACTAGTGCTGTTGTTGTCTTGTCACTCCCTGGCTTGTTTAGGTAATAACAGTCCTGCTCCAGCTAAGCTGGTGCACTAGTCTAGACCGGAAGTGAACCTGACTGGCTCAGGATGGCTGCTTATCTCTCTCAAGATATTTGTGCCCTTCATTCGGTCAATAAGGATTATGAATGGAGTCTGACATGAACTGAAAGCTTACATAGCTAGTGAGAAAACTGCAAACATTTGCAATACAAATGTTGAAGGAATGTTCCTCCACTGTATTTGGTTTTCCAATAAAGTTGTTCATACTTTGGCCAATGGTTACTTGTGGAGATGGCTATTATTCTACTACTGTATGTACACTGTAAACGGCATAATTTTCTAAGCAGTGAGATGTGTGTTTTAGTGAGCGGAATGAAGGTGTTGCCGACAGTCTGACTCAAGCACAGAACACCAGATTACAGAACACTGAAACGGTCAGTAACCCCAGAATGATTTAACCCAGGACAGATTTGAAAGGATGTTTGTTTAGGAAGGGCATTGCTTGTGTCCATGGAGTCCTTATGCCCTGTGGAGTGTTACTAAGCGTCACTAATATGTACAATAACCCTGTGTCTTAGGTAATGTGTTGGTCTGCCCTGCCTCTATATGTGTAAACAATGTTCTGTGTCCTGCCACAATTTCACGTGCAAAATTGGCAATTTTGTTAGTGCTATAAGATTGTCTGTCTCTGTTTTGTCTCCTTGTTCATAACCCAATGGTTTTGTGTTATGGCATACATGTCTACCGGTATCTTTGTTCATAAATAAAAATGTCTATCTGTGTAAAGGGTGACAGCCCAGACTCCACCACCCTCAGCTCCTCGACACAGTTTGATTGGATGATGGAAAAGGGAATGGTGGGTCTGATTGGCTGGCACAGTGCCAACCATTTGCATTCTACCCCTGGGGCTTATGCTGGGATGTTTTGTATTCAAGCATGTTTAGTGTGTATTTTAATGAATGATTGTTTCCTTCCGTCTTTGTACTGAGATGGTTGTATGATCTTTTTTCCTGTGTGCCTGATCTGGTTATTTTTAGCTTACTTTGRTTTTTGCATTCATGTGTTGAGTGTTATAAGTGTTCATTTCTGAAACTGATAGATGGTGTGTATTGGCACATCTTAAAGGGATACTTCTGGATTTTGGCAATGAGGCCCTTTATCTACTTCCCCAGAGCCATATGAACTCGTGAATACCATTTTTGTCTGTGTCCAAAATGGCCTCATTGCCAAWATCTCCAAGTATCCCTTTTAAATCATAACTCTTCTGAATCATTACTATACTTGCTAATTTACTCCCATTCTGTTCTGTTTTCCCTGCCGTACCTTTGGTGTGGTGGATGGATCCCTAGTTTCCCCTGTCTAAAATAAACTGGTTTCAATCAGAATACTAGGGGTCAGCATGTTTGAATGGTGGTTGTGTAGATTGCCCAAGAAAAATCTAATGGTAATGGTACTCCAGAGTCTGGTCATCACAAGAAAACAGTGGTTTACAGTAAATCCTGACAGTAACCTCTTGCCTAACTCCCCCAGATCCCTGTGAGTCAGACGTCTGTGATGGATGACATTGAGAAGTGGCTGGATGTGGACGAGGTGGGTCACTGTTAGCATTCACTCAATATCATGGTGTACAAGCAGAGTCCAACTTGGTTCCATGTTATACCAGTGCCAGTCCTTGCACCCCCTCTCTAATTTGGTTTTATGGACTTTATTTTTTACCCCAGCAAATGTAACATTCCTGGATTCTTGAAAATATTCWATTTTGTTTGGACATGTAACTTTTGGCGTGAACACAACAGTCATGGCTTTCATGTGTGTTATGTGTATCACAGGAGGACGACATGGCTGATTCAGAGGGTGTGACAAGTGAGGGTGAGCTTCTATTTCTTAGTTCCTCATCCAGCTCTCATCCACTCCCTGGGTATCGCTATGTAGATCCAACAACAGTTTAGTTTGCTTCCTTGTACTATTACAAAGTCCTGAGTAATCCCTTTTTGAGACCGACAAAGCCCGCCTAAGGCAACTTCTCCTTCTCCCTCCTTTTTAGAGTTTGACAGGTTTCTGGCAGAAAGAGTGAGAGCAGCGGAGCGACTCCCGTCCCTGAAAGCTTCTTCTCGTGACGACAACAACCACTCAGAATCATAGGCCAAGCYGCAACCTGTCACATAACCAATGCCATTTTCCCAAATAGTGTGAGAGGACTGAACTGTCTGAATGTATGATTGGCACATACAGYGAGCAAATGACTGGTGGGAACAACTCCTCCTGACAATAGGGTTGTGCTACTGAYACTCAGGTACACTACAGAACTACTTTATGTTCAACTCTCCTGGGTTAAGGTCTTCATCTAGTATGTTTAATGTATATTTTTATGTTAAGGSTAAATTAACTTGGACCAAGTGTTTTTAACTTACACTAAAAGAGTGCTTTATGATAAGAACTTAAGTCGTCCAGTGCCACTATGTATATGGATATCCAGTTGAGGAGGCTGGTGGGAGGAGCTATAGGAGGATCGGCTTATTATAATGGCTGGAATGGAGTCAAACGTGGTTTCCTTATGTTTGGTACTGTTCCATTTATTCCATTCTAGACATTATGAGCCTGTCCTCCTATAGCTCCTCCCACCAGCCTCTGGTATGGCTGCGTATACAAACATTTGCACAATGATTAAGTTTAATTCCTGTTATGTTTCTTAGAAGAGAATGGAATATGCCCAATATTTTCAGATGAACATTGAATGGTGTGCATTCCAGAAAATGCAGGAATGATAAACACAATGTTAGTAGATTGCAATAAGATATAATTAGGGGAAATGAATTATGTGATGCTCATGATGAATCCCATTTGTAATACAGAACACTTTTAGGAAGAGCAATACAAACCTAATTGTTTCTGGAGTACTTGAAGTTTATCAAATGTTAAACAATGTCAATCAAGAACTTGTTCTCAACTGGCCTACAAGGTTAAATGAAATACGTTAATATTAAACACAGATGAAGTCTTAAACATAGTTTGCTTTTATTCACTCTGGGAGATGAGGAGTTCAGCGTGTGGTCTGATTTCATGGTTCTGCAAATATGACTGATTTCTGTGTTTGTAAAATTGGTATACCATAATTCCACTAGTCTGTGACTGTGAATAACACAAAAGGTTTTGCAGTTTCCAATGTCATTTAAAAAAGCATGTTGAATCTGTCAAGTACTTACAGGAGTGTTAATGCTTTTGTCATATCAACTTTAAAGGTGTCTGAAGAAACTGGGATGCCATAGCTTTTACAYGGAACAGCGAAGGGCTGAGAGGAGCTCCAAACAGCTGGGGCAAGGGGAAGTTGAACTATGTATTTTTTCCTGACATAAGGAATTGATATCCCAAGTTCAACGTTTTAAAAACGAACGTGCCTAAAACCAAAGTATGGAAGAGGCAATTTAGAAATGCGTTGTGAAGCATAAACTCKGCCAATGTTTGGTTCTCTGAAATACTGCATTTTGATCTGTAAATCTCTATTCTGCATGGTATCTAAACTATACTGAACTAAAATATAAATTATGATTTTACTGAGTTACAATTCATATGGAAATCAGTAAATGTAATTAGGGCCTAATCTATGGATATCACATGAATGGGCAAGGGTGCAACCATGGGAGGGCATAGGTCCACCCACTTGGGAGCCAGGCCCAGCCAATCAGCATGATCCCCCCCCAACAAAAGGGCTTTATTACAGACAGAAAWACTCCTCAGTTTCATCAGGTGGTTGGTGTCAGACGATCCCACAGGTGAAGACACCGGTTGTTTCGGTCCTGGGCTGGCGCAGGTTACACGTTGTAGGTTACACGTTGTTCGGTCCTGGGCTGGCGCAGGTTACACGCTGCAGTTGTGAGGCCCGTTCGACGTACTGCCAAATTCTCTACAATTATGTCGGAAGTGTCTTRTGGTAGAGAAATTAACATTCAATTATTTGGCAACAGCTCTGGTTGACATTCCTGTAGTCAGCATGCTGATTGCATGTTCCCTTAACTGACCTCTGTGGCCTTGTGTTGTGACAAAACTGCACATTTTTTGTGTCCTTTTGTCCCCAGCAAAGGAGAAATGCTCAATAATAGGGAGGTGAACCAATTTTTGCTCAAAATATGAGAGAATTTCTGGGATCTTTTATTTCAGTTCAACACGTTACGTGTTGTTTATATTTTTGTTCAGTATAAATCAAGATTGCTGTCTTGGCCTTTTTCAGAATAAGCYGTTTTATTTATTTAACCTTTATTTAACCTTTATTTAACTAGGCAAGTCAGTTAAGAACAAATTCTTATTTACAAAGACTGCCTACCCCGGCCAAACCTGGACGACACTGGGCCAATTGTGCGCTGCCCTATGGGACTCCCAATCACGGACTTAGAGACTGCTTTGTTTATTTGGTTGCTAATCTTTTTTATCAGTGGTTTGGTTTTCTACAGGTTTAATTGAAAATTAAAATGTTTTATTTGAAGTAGGCTACTTTCTGTTACTTGCAAATTAAATGTGCGAACCCCGCTTACCGGACAACTGGCCATGTGAAACGAACTCGCCCAGAGTGTGGTTATACCACGGAGTTTCTAAACCCAGAAGTGCAACATCGCGAGACTTCCAKCCCGGGATTTGGGTTTTGAGATGTAAAACATTATTCCTTAGTTGTACATTTTCTCGAAATCTAAAGGCACAACCTAGATTCGAGCCAATGTCTTCAGTAGTTTAACATGTTATTACTCCAACCTCGTGAAAGTGACAAACTGAAACGTTTTTATTTTCGTCAAAAACTATTTTACATCAAAGGAGTGCCTTTGATTTGACTGCCTGCACATGCGTAGTTAGGCGCCAGACGACCACTAAGACCCGATGACGTGATTCTACGCATGAGTTTAGYCAGCCAACGTCGCCTACAAGTGTGATCGGATATACTGTCTTCATACTGTACTGTCTTTGGCTATATGTTTCGAGATTTRGTTAGATTCAGAAAGCACCTCTATACTCCCATCGCTTCTGATTGGTGCTCCATGATACGCCCACGTGCGTTACATATCACTCTGACGTCACTTACAGTATTTTTGGCCACGCCTTACGTTGTTATCCTGTCTAGTCACAACCTATTAACTGCTTGGAAAGAATTTGACAGAAATTCACCATGCCTCTTCGAACAGCTGTCCGTTATCTTAGTGCCCCAATAAGATATATTTTGAGACCCTCAACTACCACCTCAAACCGGGGCTATGCAGCTATCGCCGARGCTAGATCGGTGCTGGAGCATGAACTTGAAACGATCCGAACTGGTGGAACGTGGAAAGGAGAAAGAATAATCACGTCCAAGCAGGGTCCTCATATCAACGTGGACGGCAGTCGTGGCGGTGAGTRGCCTGACGTTATAGTTAGGGGTCAGCTCACCAACTTTCAATTATATTKATTTGCCTACCTATGTATTGCTGTCCTCAAGTGACATGAAAAACATGGCAAAAGTTGGCACCKTGGAATTTAAGTCTAGCCTACCCACGTTGTCTAACGAGGTCGAACTTGTTGCATACAGACAGCTAAAAGTTGTAGCAAGCTAAGTTCGCTAGCAAGTTTACCTACTAGTTTAGTCTTGTTCGCCCCATCTGAACTTCGAGGAAATTCATCTCAGCCTGGTGGTGTTGGGGTAGCTAGCTACATGACCGAGACTTGCCCTACTTGGCAACTGGAAGTTATACGTGTGCTTAGTGTTATCGTGATTTGTGGTGGCTGCTGGTGTTGTTAAACCCATATTTCTGCCACCAACGTAWCTACTRAATTGTTACTGTTCACTTTTGTGTACCAGAGAAAGACTGACCCCTAGTGCTGATTTATGAATGGCTTATGTCCTCTCGTGTACAGCTGGCACTCTTCTGTATTTGCCAGTAAGTACACAATGGTAGAAATCCCTCACTCATACTCCCTCCAGCAGTCATGCAAGGTCACTGTGGTAATTGTTACTGGTAAATCAAGATTTCTCTGGCGGTTGGGTCAGTATTGTTATGATGTGCATGTCCTCTGGAGAACCTGACTTATATATGCTTACCTATTGTTTCTCTCTCCCCCTATATAGACATATTGAATTTCTGCGCAAACAACTATCTGGGCCTCTCCAGCCATCCCCAGGTAGTGGAGGCAGGGATTGAGGCCTTGAAGAAGTATGGTGCTGGGCTGAGCTCAGTGAGATTCATCTGTGGCACACAGGTAACCTAAAGACTGCTTGCTCAAGTGTTTCTGGTGGTTCTGTGTGAGTTCACATTACTCTGTGATTGTGTCTCCTCTCATTCTCGTATTACCATATGATCCACAGGACATTCACAAAGATCTGGAGCAGAAGCTGGCTCAGTTCCATGAGCGTGAGGACTGCATCCTATATGCCAGCTGTTTTGACGCCAACGCAGGGCTATTTGAGGTTTGTGATTCTTGAATACATTAACATGTGATTAACTGTTTTATACATTATGTTGCATGGTYTGTCGTTACAGTTTCTGTGCCACTGTATTAAACAGTCCTAAAGTAGTAATGCACTCTTTTTCTACGTCAGGTTCTGTTGGGCCCTGACGATGCAGTTCTTTCTGATGAGCTGAATCATGCCTCTATTATTGATGGGATCAGATTGTGTCGGGCCAAGAGGTTCAGATACAAACACATGGACCTGAATGACTTGGAGACCCAGCTGAAAGAGTCCCAGGTAAAGAGGGTGCTATACACACATTGAAATAAGAATCTCCTTGAGGTGATTATGTGGGATAATGACAGCGGGGTGAGGAGTAAGACAGGCATCATCTGCTGTCCATCTTCCAGCTGGAGGATTTCTAAACCCTGTCCTCCCCATCCTAATACCTGCACTACTTTCAGCCATTACACATATTTCTTAGAATATGATTGCACAGTATATTTTTTTTAATTAAGGGCTCCACCTTTCATGAAGCTTATTATGCTGAATCCTCTTGAAATCCATGAAGCTTGAAACCATAGTGATGGGTAAATTAAGGTTGCTGAATTGATTTTAGTGTTAGTGGGCTGTGTTTGCTTCACTGGTCATCATGGCTCCCTGTCCTCAGTCATCTCGTCTACGCCTCGTTGTCACGGATGGCGTGTTCTCCATGGATGGTGACATGGCTCCATTGAAGGGGATCTGTGACCTGGCAGAGCAGTATGGAGCCATGGTCTTCATTGACGAATGCCATGCTACAGGTTTCATGGGCCCACGAGGCAGGTGAGTGAAGGTCCGGGTGGAGAGAAAAAAGGACAGATGGAGAAATTATGCTAGAACTTTAATGATGTAGTTATGCCTAGGATAACTAAAAAGGATTATGCCGACCAATAGTGTTATTACATTTTGTTTGCAGAGGCACAGATGAGCTCCTGGGAGTGATGGACAGGGTTCACATTGTCAACTCTACTTTGGGAAAAGCACTGGGAGGTGCAGCTGGTAGGTTTCCCTCTGTTTTGACTCGTATATGGAATTGCATAACATTTAATAACGGTACTGTATGTTCTCAATTGTTATGAAATGTCACTGTTGACAATGTAGGCTGTGTAATTGAACTCCATAAATGGATGACAAAACTAACTTGAAAATATACATTGATACAGGGCATTTGGAAAGTATTCAAACCCCTTGACCTTTTCCACATTATTCTAAAATGGTTTAAAAAAAAACTGTAGTAAATTAATTTGACATGATTTGGAAAGGCATACACCTGTCTATATAAGGTCCCACAGTTGACATTGAATGTCAGAGCAAAAACGAAGCCATGCGGTCGAAGGAATTGTCCGTAGAGCTCCGAGACAGGATTGTGTCGAGGCACAGATCTGGGGAAGGCTACCAAAAAATGTCTGCAGCATTTAAGGTCCCCATGGGCCCACGAGGCAGGTGGCCTCCTCAGTGGCCTCCATCATTCTTAAATAGAAAACGTTTAGAACCACCAAGACTCTTCCTAGAGCTGGTCTCCTGGCCAAACGGAACAATCAGGGGAGAAGGGCCTTGGGTCAGGGAGGTGACCAAGAACCTGATGGTCACTCTGACAGAGCTCCAGAGTTCCTTTCCTCTGTGGAGATGGGAAAACTTTCCAGAAGGACAACCATCTCTGCAGCACTCCACCAATCAGGTCTTTATGGTAGAGTGGCCAGACGGAAGCCACTCCTCAGTAAAAGGCGCATGACAGCCCGCTTGGAGTTTGCCACAAGGCACCTAAAGACTCTCAGACGATGAGAAACAAGATTCTCTGGTCTGATGACACCAAGATTGAACTCTTTGGCCTGAATGCCAAGTGTCACGTCTGGAGGAAACCTGGCACCATCCCTATGGTGAAGCATGGTGGTGGCAGCATCATGCTGTGGGGATGTTTTTCAGCGGCAGAGACTTGTCAGGATCGAGGGAAAGGTGAACGGAGCAAAGTACAGTGAGATCCTTGATGAAAACCTGCTCCAGAGCGCTCAGGACCTCCGACTGGACAACGACCCTAAGCACACAGCCAAGACAACGCAAGAGTGGCTTTGGGACAAGTCTCTAAATGTCCTTGAGTGGCCCAGCCAGAGCCCGGACTTGAACCCGATCGAACATCTCTGGCGAGACCTGAAAATAGCTGTGCAGCGACCCTCCCCTTCCAACCTGACAGAGCTTGAGAGCATCTGTAGAGAAGAATGGGAGAAGCTCCCCAAATACAGGTGTGCCAAGCTTGTAGCGTCATACCCAAGAAGATTCAATGCTGTAATCGCTGCCAAATATGCTTCAACAGAGTACTGAGTGAAGGGTCTGAATACTTATGTAAATGTGATATTTCAGATTTTTTTGGGCGGGGCTGTAACATAACATAACATAATGTGGAAAAAGTCAAGGGGTCTGAATACTTTCCAAATGCACTGTATAAGGTGGATATGGGTTTTCTATCTGTTTTCTCTCAGGTGGGTACACAGTGGGTCCTAAACCTTTGATTGACCTGCTGAGGCAGCGCTCTCGTCCGTACCTCTTCTCCAACTCCCTACCCCCTCCTGTCGTGGGCTGCGCTACCCGGGCTGTCGAGCTGCTCCTCGCTTCCAATGAGATTGCCCAGAGTGTCGGGGACAAAACCACGAGGTGGGAACCGGGGAAGGGACTGGGGCCTCTGTTTTGGTGAATGTGGTAGACACCATCTAAGCTTATGGAACGGTTAACATAGGAGCACGGACAAAAACAGATAAGCCTTTTTGTGTTGGTCTTTGTGAAAAATGCGTATGAGCTAAATCATGAATGGGACATGTTTGAAAAGAGCAATTGAATGACCTTGAGATTGACTATTTTCTTGTGCTGAAAAAGTCACAAGATCTGTATTTATTCTGCATTCAACACTTTTGCTTATTTCATCTCTTATCTGTACTGTGTCCTTCACAGGAGGTTGGTGGGACATTTTAATTGGGGAGGATGGGCTCGTGGTAATGGCTGGAGTGGGATAGTATCAATCATTCCATTTGCTCCGTTCCAGACATTATTATGAGCTGTCCTCTRCTCAGCAGCCTCCACTGGTGTCCTTCCACACATGTCTACAGTTTCAAGAGCACTACATGTTTCCCAGAGAACCCAGTTAGCAACAATGACAGTTGAAGGCATTGATACTGTATAAGGAACGAGTGCCATTTCTGTAATGTCATTATTCTCTCCCTCTCTCGTAGGTTCAGAAACAAAATGACCGGTGCTGGGTTCACCATCTCAGGCTCTGACCACCCTATCTGTCCTGTGATGCTGGGAGATGCTAGACTAGCCTCTCTGATGGCTGATGACATGCTGAAACTAGGTGAGGAAACAGTTTAGGCTGAATATGAATGGAGCACAAGCACATTTCAAGCATTATCAAACATTACAACAGTCTGTATATTGGTTTGAAATACTCTATGGATTTTTTGTCCACTCATTTTATAGAACTGAACTACACTGCTCAAAAAAATAAAGGGAACACTTAAACAACACAATGTAACTCCAAGTCAATCACACTTCTGTGAAATCAAACTGATTGACAATAAATTTCACATGCTGTTGTGCAAATGGAATAGACAACAGGTGGAAATTATAGGCAATTAGAATTAAATGTGCATGTGTCTGCTCAAACGGTCAGAAACAGACTCCATGAGGGCCCGACGTCCACAGGTGGGGGTTGTGCTTACAGCCCAACACCGTGCAGGATGTTTGGCATTTGCCAGAGAACACCAAGATTGGCAAATTCGCCACTGGTGCCCTGTGCTCTTCACAGATGAAAGCAGGTTCACACTGAGCACATGTGACAGAGTCTGGAGACGCTGTGGAGAACGTTCTGCTGCCTGCAACATCCTCCAGCATGACCGGTTTGGCGGTGGGTCAGTCATGGTGGTGGGGTGGCATTTCTTTGGGGGGCCGCACAGCCCTCCATGTGCTCGCCAGAGGTAGCCTGACTGCCATTAGGTACCAAGATGAGATCCTCAGACCCCTTGTGAGACCATATGCTGGTGCGGTTGGCCCTGGGTTCCTCCTAATGCAGAACAATGCTAGACCTCATGTGGCTGGAGTGTGTCAGCAGTTCCTGCAAGAGGAAGACATTGATGCTATGGACTGGCCCGCCCGTTCCCCAGACCTGAATCCAATTGAGCACATCTGGCACATCATGTCTCGCTCCATCCACCAACGCCACGTTGCACCACAGACTGCCCAGGAGTTGGCGGATGCTTTAGTCCAGGTCTGGGAGGAGATCCCTCAGGAGACCATCCGCCACCTCATCAGGAGCATGCCCAGGCGTTGTAGGGAGGTCATACAGGCACGTGGAGGCCACACACACTACTGAGCATCCTTTTGACTTGTTTTAAGGACATTACATCAAAGCTGGATCAGCCTGTAGTGTGGTTTTCCACTTTAATTTTGAGTGTGACTCCAAATCCAGACCTCCATGGGTTGATAAATTTGATTTCCATTGATAATTTTTGTGTGATTTTGTTGTCAGCACATTCAACTATGTAAAGAAAAAAGTATTTAATAAGAATATTTAATTCATTCAGATCTAGGATGTGTTATTTTAGTGTTCCCTTTATTTTTTTGAGCAGTGTATTTTTGAAAAGCTTGATCAAAAAGATTTCTGTGGAATTACAAATGAATGGACACACATCAACCTGTAGAGGGAGACAGAGATATACTCATAGATTTTTTTGTATTCAACAATTTTGTCTCACAAAATGGGAGCTGACAACAATCAATGACCTAATAGTTTATTAGCTGCAAACTACACTGCTTGAATACTAGGGCTGGAAAAAAATATTCATTTGAATCAGTCTGGCCTTTCTTGAAGAACCGTAGTCTTCAGTGTTATGTCTATCTACTACAAGTACCCATTATTCTGTCTCCCACAGGAGTGTATGTGATTGGGTTCTCCTACCCAGTGGTACCAAAGGGCAAAGCCAGAATCCGGGTCCAGATCTCAGCGGCCCACACTGACCAGGACATTGACCGCGCTGTAGATGCTTTCATACAGACAGGCAGGAAGCATGGAGTTGTGTCTTAAATAGAAGGACTTGTGGATAATTTTGCTGCCAATAAGCAAGTTAAAAAGACAAGCAGCTTGCAGAGTTTGGACTGTGGTTACAGATTACACAGGAGGCCTATGAATGACAGTGCGACAAAGATAATTTATTACATACAGGGTAATGTATTACAGATGAAGCTCAATGCTATTTGTGTTGCTTTTGTGTTGCAGTTGAATGAATAAAATACTTTTGTTAACAAAACGTTGGTATTTTCCTATGGAGCTAGCAGGATATGGTTGTAATACTGGGTAAGCTAGAAGATATATTAAAGTCTTGTTTTTATTTAGAGCAATACACGTGTGCTTGCATCAACAGTAACTTTGTAAACACAACGAACAGGGTTGTTGTTCCAGTTTGTTGTAACGCCACCACAATGTAATGTACCTGGCTTAGTCATATTTCTTTTTGATATTTAAAAAGAAATCCTTCTTTTCCCGCCACAAACTCTTGCAAGCCCACCTTCCTACAATCAGGACACGCCTCCTGCAATGTATTCAGCCAATCATTATCACTCGTCGATCATATCTACCAATGGCAAAGCGTCACTGTTCGACTTCGCGGGAAAGTGACGATTTTTATTTGCCGCGAAAGAGTCAGCGTGGAATCCATTGTCCACAGAAGATCACCAAAACTGTTGCTTTTAGGATAATACATATAATTTTCAGCACTTTGTAGATATAATCGGTGAATTATGTCTGGTTTTGACGACCCTGGAGTTTATTACAGTGACAGCTTCGGCGGTGGAGATGGACCCGGGGATGAAGGTGGAGTGAAACGGAGCCAGATCAAGAAACGATTCCGTGAATTTCTTCGGCAGTTCAGAGTTGGGACGGATCGCACCGGTTTCACCTATAAATACAGGTAAGATCGAGATTGTATTAAGTGCCACGAAGTCATTGTCGATGGCTACCGCCTGTTGGTGTGATGTTCCACAGATGCCCAACGTTAAGTTAGCTAGCCAGTTAGCTAACAGTTAGTTAGCCAGTTACTGTAACGTTAGCTAACTAACTAACACTGATCACCACAATGGTCTTGAAGGAATCAAGTTTGACTCTTCAACGTCCTGTGATTGAGTTTGTATTTCGTTTTTGTTTGCCCTATGATTATGTTCGCATTCTGTTTTATTAAGCTATTTATATCTTATTGTTCATGTTGTATTGTTGACATTTTCTGCTGTGTAGAGATGCTCTTAAGAGACACTACACCCTGGGGGAGTACTGGGTGGAGGTGGAGATGGAAGACCTGGCCAGCTTTGACGAGGACCTGTCAGACTGCCTGTACAAGGTGCCCTCTGAGAACCTGCCGCTGGTGAGACGATTGAATAGACTAATAACAGACAAATAATTTGAGGAGTTTTAATTGGAGCAATTGCAGGCTGAATAATTAATGTATTTGATGGATTCCTATATTTTCTGTTGCTGATCTTATCATGCTAATCTTATATTCTATTTGGCAAATAATTATATCTGAACATTATCCCTTTAAACTGAGCCCTGGCATTATGATTGACAGCTGGAGGAGGCTGCCCAGGAGGTGGCTGACGAGGTGACCCGCCCCAGGCCCCTGGGAGAGGAGACAGTGCAGGAAATCCAGGTCATGCTGAAGAGTGATGCCCATCCTGCCTCCATTCGCAACCTCAAGGTAAGAGACTCTGAGGATGCAATACTGGGCCTTTCACCTTTCAGTTGGCTCATGTAGAAGGTGGCATGAAAGATTCCCTAAATTTTCCATCCATGTAACATGCCATGACTCTGAACTCTCCATCTCTTTCTCTCTGGTAGTCGGAGCAGGTGTCCAGGCTGGTGAAGGTCCCTGGGATCGTCATCTCTGCCACGGCTGTGAGGGCCAAGGCCACCAGGGTGTGTTTGCAGTGTCGTGGCTGTCGTTCCGTCATCAGTAACATCTCAATGCCCCCAGGCCTGCAGGGCTACGCTCTTCCCCGAAAGTGCAACACGTGAGTGCAACCCTCTGAGTTTAGTGTTTGTGTACACTCCAGTGCATGAAAAAACGCAATAAGTCATTGTGTGTGTGTGAAATCATCTGCTTTATCATTGTGTGTGATTTCATTCTTAAACATCTCTCTCTCAGTGAGCAGGCAGGCAGGGTGAGGTGTCCTATAGATCCCTACTTCATCATTCCAGACCGCTGTGTCTGTGTGGACTTCCAGACCCTCCGTCTGCAGGAGTCTCCAGATGCTGTGCCACACGGAGAGATGCCCCGCCACCTGCAGCTCTACTGTGACAGGTAACACACACAGCATCGTCTGTGTGCCTCAATATTCTCAATTAAATACAATTAACACATGCCCAATATACACAGAGTGCAAAGTGAGACCGACAAGTACATTACAGCTCATGTTCTGCCTCCCCTCAGGTACCTGTGTGACCGTGTGGTCCCTGGGAACAGAGTGACCATCATGGGGATCTACTCCATCAAGAAGGTGGCCCAAGCTAAGGGCAAGGGCAGAGATAAAAGTGCAGGTGTGGGCATCCGCTCCTCCTACCTCCGTGTGGTGGGCATTCAGCAGGACACAGAGGGAGCAGGTAGGCACGATAAGGCTACTAGAGGTTAGATTACTTATCCAACATTATGTCCTATGTGGGATAGTACTATAGATATAATGCTATCTTTGTCTCTCAGGTCGCGGGGCCACAGGGTCAGTCTCCCCTCAGGAAGAGGAGGAGCTGAGAGCGTTGGCCTCCTCCCCCGACGTCTACGGCTCCCTCGCCCGTTCCCTCGCTCCTTCCATCTACGGCAGTGATGACCTGAAAAAGGCCATTGCCTGCCTGCTGTTTGGCGGCTCCAGGAAGAGGTGAGTCATAACCATTGGAAATGGCATGTAGAATTCGACTAGATTTGATGCGTGTACATTTCTCTCCAGTGTGTATGTATAATGACCTTTCCTGTCTCAGGCTGCCTGACGGGCTGACCCGTAGAGGAGACATCAACTTGCTAATGCTGGGAGACCCCGGTACTGCTAAGTCCCAGCTGCTCAAGTTTGTGGAGAGGTGCTCTCCCATTGGGGTAAGGATGGGCTTGATGAATGAATATAGGTACAGTGGAGCAAAAAAGTATTTAGTCAGCCACCAATTGTGCAAGTTCTCCCACTTAAAAAGATGAGAGAGGCCTGTAATTTTCATCATAGGTACACTGCAACTATGACAGACAAAATGAGAAAAGAAAATCCAGAAAATCACATTGTAGGAWTTTTTATGAATTTATTTGCAAATTATGGTGGAAAAAAACTTTTGTTATTGACCAAATACTTAATCTCAACTTTGTTATATACCCTTTGTTGGCAATGACAGAGGTCAAACGTTTTCTGTAAGTCTTCACAAGGAGCAATCATGACACTCCCTCAACATAGATTTAAACCAGAATTACAAAGATGGATTCCAGAAGTGTCATTTGCTGACAATTAATCAGCATGCTAGTGACCCCTATCGAAAGCGCTAACCTGTATCTTCCCTCTCTCTCTTCCTCTGTCAGGTGTATACCTCAGGTAAAGGCAGCAGTGCTGCTGGTCTGACGGCCTCTGTCCTGAGGGACCCCGTCACCCGTGGCTTCATCATGGAGGGAGGAGCCATGGTGCTGGCTGATGGTGGGGTGGTGTGCATCGATGAGTTTGACAAGGTATGGAAACATGGACAGAAGAACATCAATTGCTGAATACTTGACTAGTTTGTTTGCAGACTCTTAACCGTATCTCTCCTTCCTCTCAGATGAGAGAGGATGACCGAGTAGCCATCCATGAAGCCATGGAGCAACAGACCATCTCCATTGCCAAGGCTGGCATCACCACCACCCTGAACTCCCGCTGCTCGGTGCTGGCCGCTGCGAACTCTGTGTTTGGCCGTTGGGACGACACCAAGGGAGAGGACAACATTGACTTTATGCCTACCATCTTGTCCCGTTTTGACATGATCTTTATCATCAAGGACATCCACGACCATCAGAGAGACATGGTGAGGGAACACACTTTAGTCTGTTCTGGGTTTGTTTGTGTGTGGGAAGGTTTATGCACAGGGATACTGAACACGGCCCAGGCTAGCACAGTGTTAACACTATTGACCTTCTTTTCTCTCTCAGACTCTGGCCCGCCACGTGATGAACGTCCATCTCAGTGCTCATACTCAGACTGAGGGTGTGGAGGGAGAGATCACACTGGCCACACTGAAGAAATACATTGCCTATGCCAGAACGTGAGTCTTGAACTCCTTTATTTCAGCAGATTTATTCTGTGTAGGTTAGATTCTGTTTAGATTGAGTTCATGCACTCTACTTGCAGAGAAACAATACTAGACACTAGTATGTACACGTGGAGGGATTTGGTTTGTAGCGGTCAAATGTGCCCTGACAGGAAATGCGGCCCACGTCTCTCTGCGGCTGCAGCTGAAAAGCTGAAGAACAGATATGTGGTGATGAGGAGTGGAGCGAGGGAACATGAGAGGGAGAGCGACAGGAGAGCCTCCATCCCCATCACTGTCAGGTANAGGTACAGTGGAGCAAAAAAGTATTTAGTCAGCCACCAATTGTGCAAGTTCTCCCACTTAAAAAGATGAGAGAGGCCTGTAATTTTCATCATAGGTACACTGCAACTATGACAGACAAAATGAGAAAAGAAAATCCAGAAAATCACATTGTAGGATTTTTTATGAATTTATTTGCAAATTATGGTGGAAAAAAACTTTTGTTATTGACCAAATACTTAATCTCAACTTTGTTATATACCCTTTGTTGGCAATGACAGAGGTCAAACGTTTTCTGTAAGTCTTCACAAGGAGCAATCATGACACTCCCTCAACATAGATTTAAACCAGAATTACAAAGATGGATTCCAGAAGTGTCATTTGCTGACAATTAATCAGCATGCTAGTGACCCCTATCGAAAGCGCTAACCTGTATCTTCCCTCTCTCTCTTCCTCTGTCAGGTGTATACCTCAGGTAAAGGCAGCAGTGCTGCTGGTCTGACGGCCTCTGTCCTGAGGGACCCCGTCACCCGTGGCTTCATCATGGAGGGAGGAGCCATGGTGCTGGCTGATGGTGGGGTGGTGTGCATCGATGAGTTTGACAAGGTATGGAAACATGGACAGAAGAACATCAATTGCTGAATACTTGACTAGTTTGTTTGCAGACTCTTAACCGTATCTCTCCTTCCTCTCAGATGAGAGAGGATGACCGAGTAGCCATCCATGAAGCCATGGAGCAACAGACCATCTCCATTGCCAAGGCTGGCATCACCACCACCCTGAACTCCCGCTGCTCGGTGCTGGCCGCTGCGAACTCTGTGTTTGGCCGTTGGGACGACACCAAGGGAGAGGACAACATTGACTTTATGCCTACCATCTTGTCCCGTTTTGACATGATCTTTATCATCAAGGACATCCACGACCATCAGAGAGACATGGTGAGGGAACACACTTTAGTCTGTTCTGGGTTTGTTTGTGTGTGGGAAGGTTTATGCACAGGGATACTGAACACGGCCCAGGCTAGCACAGTGTTAACACTATTGACCTTCTTTTCTCTCTCAGACTCTGGCCCGCCACGTGATGAACGTCCATCTCAGTGCTCATACTCAGACTGAGGGTGTGGAGGGAGAGATCACACTGGCCACACTGAAGAAATACATTGCCTATGCCAGAACGTGAGTCTTGAACTCCTTTATTTCAGCAGATTTATTCTGTGTAGGTTAGATTCTGTTTAGATTGAGTTCATGCACTCTACTTGCAGAGAAACAATACTAGACACTAGTATGTACACGTGGAGGGATTTGGTTTGTAGCGGTCAAATGTGCCCTGACAGGAAATGCGGCCCACGTCTCTCTGCGGCTGCAGCTGAAAAGCTGAAGAACAGATATGTGGTGATGAGGAGTGGAGCGAGGGAACATGAGAGGGAGAGCGACAGGAGAGCCTCCATCCCCATCACTGTCAGGTACCTATATGATACTTCACCTGCCAACATCATTACCAGTCAGGATACTGTCCATCTTCAGTGTCATAATGCTTTGTACTCCGTGGTCCCCTGCAGGCAGCTGGAGGCGGTGGTGCGCATCTCTGAGTCCCTGGCCAAGATGAAGCTGCAGGCTGTGGCTGGAGAGGAGGAGGTGGACGAGGCCCTGCGGCTCTTCCAGGTGTCCACACTGGATGCTGCGCTGTCCGGCAGCCTCTCTGGTGTGGAGGGCTTCACCACTCAGGAGGACCAGGAGATGATTTCCCGTGTTGAGAAGCAGCTGAAGAGACGCTTTGCCATTGGCTCCCAGGTGTCCGAGCACAGCATCGTCCAGGACTTCACCAAGCAGGTCAGTTACACTAGTCTACTTTGAACAGAAGACGGTACCACTTGGTCAATTACATTAAAGTACTTTGGGCATTGGAATGTTTGGCATTTGTCTATATGATTCAGTGCTGTCCTCAGTTGGCCTACGTGTTGCCCTGTAGCCTGTTTATCTGTCCACTGACCAGAATCTCTCTACCCTCTCCCATATACAGAAGTATCCAGAGCAGGCCATCTACAAGGTCCTTCACCTGATGATGAGGAGGGGAGAGCTGCAGCACCGCATGCAGAGGAAGGTGCTCTACAGAGTCAAGTAGTCTCTCAAAAAGATGCATACGCACAAAGATTAAGTCACGATGGGCTTTGTAAATAGTAGAAGGGACAGGCGTCTCCTCAATTCACTTCCTCACAAGCCAGTGGACATCTTCATAAAGTCACGTCGATACGTCTACTCCATCCTAGGCCATGGTCCGCCTACAGAGCCACTGATGTCTACCTTTTCATGTGTTGCTTTGCCAAGTTAAGCCAACAGTTATTTGCTCTTCTATTGCTCTCATAAGTATTTTGGTGTCTATTCTTTTTAGTTAAACAAATGATGTTATGGAGGCAATTTGGATTAACTGTGTTGAATTGTTTGGGGTAAGAAAATTGACAAGAGAATGCCTTTAAGATTGTTAATGTTAAATCATTAATTGTGTAAGGTATTTTGTATTGAAAATAAATAGCAAACTTCTTTATTTAGACATTTCTTATGTTGAAATGGTGTGCATAATCTTTAATGAAACATACTATGTACACAGAATTGCAATTAATACAGCATSTCAATTTTCATTTTAAGATTGCCTTATGCATTTAAAAAAGTACAGTCATGACAAAGTGCTGTAAGTGCACACACCCTTAGGTGGTCATGATTAGTGAAGTGATTAGGTCAACTACATATTTAAGGACTTATTTCAAGGCTTTAGAACACATAGATACCCATCCCGACTGTTGCTAAAGCAACACAAATACCCAGTGACACCTGCTTGATGGACAAAGAAGGGATGAGAGCTGGCGTCTTGGCCTTTACTTGGTCCCCTGCAAAAGCAAAATAATACCTTTTTTTATAACACACAAGGAAGGTGAAAGATCCCATTTCCAATCAGCATATGAGCTTGTACTTACCATAAGCGTCCTCTGTGACACTCAACATTTTCTGTAGATCATTGAAGACCTGTACRAGAAATAACACAGGATGTCTTCATTGAACAAGACGTACACAATCAGCAATATGCTATGGCAATGGCACCCAGTAACCCGTTTACACTGCATCGGTTTACACTGCATCGTTGACTTGACCTTCCCAGTTTCACTTCCTCTGCACAGTTATGTTTAGCTACTTTTAATGTCACATGCACAAGTACAGTGAAATGCCTTTCTTGTAAGCTCTAAACCCAACAATGCAGTAATAAATAAGAATGTAATACTAAAAATAAAGTAGAACAAAACACGAGAAAAAAGAACACGAGAAAGCATACTATATACAGGATCAGTCAGTTCCAGAACCATATTTAAAATGTGCATGGATGCTGGAGTGATATCGGTAGAAATGTGTAGGTATATATGATAAACAGAGTAGCAGCAGTGTGTGTAGTCAGTATAAATGTATGTGCATATTATTTGTGTGTGAGCAAATTATGGAGTGAGTTTGTGTCTATGTTAGTGTCAGTGAGTGTGCATACAGACTGCAAAAATAAAATATAAGGGTCAACTCAGTCTGTGTAGCCATTTTGTTAGCTATGTAGTTAGCTATTTAGCAGTCTTATGGCTTGGGGTTAGAAGCTGTTCAGGAGCCTGTTGGTGTCAGACTTGATGCACCGGTACCGCTTGCAGTGCAGAAGCAGARAGAACGGTATATGACTTGGGTGGCTGGAGTCTAACGATTTTCCAGGCCCTCCTTTCACACTGCCTGATATAGAGGTCCTGAATGGCAGGGAACTCGGCCTCAGTGACGTACTGGGTTGTCCGCACCAACTTCTGTAGCGCCATGCGATCGAGGGCGGTGCTATTGCCATACCAAGCAGTGATGCAGCCAGTCAAGATGCTCTCAATGGTACAGCTGTATAACTTTTCATAGTGACTTTTCATTACTGTATTAGTTCCCATAACCTATATTCTTACCCAGTTTGCTTYCWCCCTTCCTCCSTCTTCYCTTTCACTCACCTGGATGTTGAGTTCGAAGGCCATGATAGCCTCCTCMAGCACCMCCTCCCTCTCMTCCTTGGTCAGCTCGATGCTGTTCATTCTGCTCCTGTACAGCTGCTTGAAGCGGTTAGGGCTTGACACTCCGGGGAAGGAGAAAAASGAMAGTCCCTCTCCGCTGCTTAACCCRATTGACTTCTGGGTAATCTTCCCCAAAATTTGTCCCCCTGACAGGTCACCTAGGTAACGGGTGTAGGCGTGGGCCACCAGCAATTTAGGATTGCCTTCACCRATCTGRAGAGGGARACAAATAAATTGTTATTACTAAGCAGGTACACAATTAAGATAGTGTGCCTACCCTGCATGTTGGTATATCTATAGCMTGTACCTTGTGAAGTCTCTGTGTATATCTGTGTGTTGCAGCAGGAATGATGACTCTCTTTCGCCACTCCTGTCCAAAGAAGTGTTCCAGATCTCTCTCTAGTGTCTCCAGTCGGGCCAGTTCCTGRGGGAAGTATATCGGTGCAACACCTGGGTGGGAAGCATTTCTGTCCATCTCCTCTTCCAGTGCTTTGTAGATCTCGTAGAGGGAACAMAGAAGAAGCTGCCATGGAAAAGASGGGTTACAGATTAATACTTAGTACACAGTGAGTGCTCATTTTCCATGACTATGTAGRAAGTKWAASAAAAGGCATTCTAGGYMRTTCATAWTATGAAAACCACTRTMAATTATTTTGGCAAGTGGTTTTTAATTYACTCTCAGATTGGCTTTTSTCACCTTGTACTGCGGAAGAGTTATCTGTCCCTTCTGATAGCTCAGCATCAGTTGGGTGTTTTCTGCCCTGACATGGATCTCTTTAGTCGCTGCTTTTATCTGTTCTGACAAATCACTGAGGAGAGATGGAGAACATTAGAAGGAGGACATCCTGATTTACCAGACTGTCACAGCTAAATAATTTGTACGACCATCTGTCCGCATGATTTAGTCAGAATTAGAATAGTTCTGAGTTATGCAATACGCTATAAATATAACATTTCACTATATTCAGCACTGACCTGGTCTGAAATAATAATCTAGTTAAACATATCGACCATTCGTTACAAAATTACTGTACCTGCCAGGGTTCTGCATATCATCTTTCCATGCCGAGTTACTGTCTCCATGTCTGTAATCCAGAATTTTATATGGTGGTTATAACATTATTACCCAAATGTGAACAACTGTTACAGTTTATTAAAAAACAAGTCAGTGAAAGAGTTGATAATTTACCTGTGGGGTATTTCCTTGATGATGTCTTGTTATACAGCTGGTAAACAAAAGCTGCCTCCCTCTCAAACGAGTTTAGAGTTGCTTGTCCTCTTACCTGTCCCCTGTCTTTATATTTGACTCCCTCGCCTTCTCTCCCAATGTTTGTCAGCTAAATCAAATGGGAAGTGAGAGTGTTGACTCATTTCCCTTATGCTGAAGCTTAACATGACAGGGCAGATTTACCAGTGAGGGGAGAGCATGAGTGAGCAGATGGGATGGTAGAAATCATTAAACACAGAGTCACATGAACCACAGGTAGTGAATGTGTTCCTTCTGCTATTGAGGGAGAGTATGTTGACTACAGGCGAGAACAAAGTTATAAACACTGAGAGTTCAAAATATTAGGAACACCTTCCTAATATTGAGTTGCACTCCCTTTTGCCCTCAGAACAGACTCAATTCTACAAGGTGTTGAAAGCGTTCCACAGGGATGCTGGCCCATGTTGATTCCAATGCTTTCCATAGTCGTGTCAAGTTGGCTGGATGTCCTTTGGGTGGAGGACCATTCTTGAAACACACAGGAAACTGTTGAGTGTGAAAAACCCAGCAGTGTTGCAGTTCTTGACACACTCAAACAGGTGCGCATGGCACCTACTACCATACCCCGTTCAAAGGCACTTTGATGGCGTACATAAACAATCTATGTCTCAATTGTCTCAAGGCTTGAAAATCATTCTTTAACCTGTCTCCTCCCCTTCATCTACACCGATTGAAGTGGATTTAACAGGTAATATCAATAAGCGATCATAGCTTTCACCTGGAATGTCATGTTTCTAATGTTTTGTGCTCTCAGTGTATGTACCTTTTAATTTTCTGAAGATAAATCAGAATAACAAGAGTGATTCAATATGCTGACTTAACTACAGGTAGGACTCACTGGTTAAATTAATCCAATTTAATCCTATTCTCTCTCCCATTGTGTTCATTGAACTTTGTGTTGGTACAAAGTTTCAGCCACAAATGACTAACTGCAGGTCAAAATTAATTTCAGGGGATTACATTGTAAACTCTTGTCCTCAACATTCAATTAGTATGATTTACCTTACATTTGTCTAATATACATCTATTGATCTATTACCAATCTATAGATAACCTGATTCAACAGGTTTCAACAAAATAGAGAAGGGGGATACCATGACTCAACAGAAGTGTATGTTGCAGTTGTAGAAGGCAAAAATAAGAGCAATTTCTAGGCATGAGAATTTTATGAATAGTTCATTGTGTTTATGATATTATAATAATATCCATGCTATGTTTCACTTAATTAACATTTTATAATGATTAGTATGTATTTCACCAAAACATTATCAAACTACTACAATTATCTAAAAAATTGCAACATTACAAAGTTTATAACACTGTAATAAAGAAAGTAATAAAGAAGGTCAAATGTGTTACTTTGGCTACATGACACTTTTGTATTAAAAGTGTGGAACATTTCTTGTCCATCACTTTAAGTTTTATCACGCCCTCTATTTTACACACAAGCTCTTATTGTCCAGAATAGAGCAGCGTTTATTGGTCAGAATACTGAGGTATGCTGTAGTGTCGTATCAAGGGATGGGGCTCCGTTATGAAATTCAGACTATAGGTTGTTGGGAGAGTTTTATTTACAGACCAAATGCAAAATGATATGGGATTAGATGAGAGGGAACCACTGCAGTGAAAGGTAAAACATCCTACTTTAATAGATATGTTGTGTGTTTTGTGCT
This sequence comes from Salvelinus sp. IW2-2015, assembly GCF_002910315.2. NCBI lineage: Eukaryota > Metazoa > Chordata > Actinopteri > Salmoniformes > Salmonidae > Salvelinus > Salvelinus sp. IW2-2015. Next base: position 729,185 of record NC_036860.1, read on the forward strand.
CGTGGAGCGCTTCTCAACCAGCGGTCTAGTGCAGCTGCATCCCCTCATGTCGAGTTATGATGTCGGGACAGAGTTTCAAGCAAGCACGGGGATACACCCCATGAAGGCCCGCTATTGTCGTAGTTTCTCTGTTCTTCCACTCACTTGAACAATGCTATCTGATATTTCATTTCAATTGACCTTCTTATGTTGGTAAAGCCATTGAAAAGAGTTGCATAACTTTGGCAATAATATGGTTGCTGCTTGTCAGTGGATATTTTCAGATTGCAGCTTTCAAAACTTAAATTTGCCGTTGATTATTGTCACCAGGGTATTGCAATGACCTTCACTAAACCCACTCTCTCACCATTAAATGCCTTCATTGCCTTTTACTYATTCATAGGTCATGGATTCCCCTATCCTTCTTCTACTAGCCCCCTTTGTCGCCCTGGTCCAATGTTTTCCTGATGACTACCACAGTCACAACAGCACCCGTCACCATGACTACTGTGTGCTTGGAGCCGGGCCCGCGGGCCTTCAGATGGGTCACTTTCTCTCCAAGAGTCAGAGAGATTACATCATTTTGGAGAGGAACTCGGGGCCAGGGAGCTTCTTCAATATGTGAGTGCCTCTGTAGTAATGGGTGTCGACTATATCGGTATTGCACCTGCTGAATCAATTTTCCAACTCAGCAAAGTATTTTGTGACAGTGCAACAATGATGCAACTTTCTCTATTGCCCTGCTCATAGAAATATGTTCTGACCTACACCATGAACATGTGTTGTATCTTATGGATGTTTTTTTCTCCCTTTAAAGATACCCTCGACACAGGAAACTCATCAGCATCAACAAGATCTACACAGGGAGGCGGAACCGCGAGTTCAACCTTCGTCACGATTGGAACTCCCTCCTGAGTGACAGGCCCGACCTGCTGCTTCAGCGAGTCAGCCGGGAGCTCTACCCAGACGCAGACTCATTCCCCCGCTACCTCTCCATGTATGTGAAGGAGCTGGGGCTGAAGGTCCAGTATGGGGTGGACATCGGGAAGATCAGGGCCTCAGAGTCTGAATCACCTAGAGGCAGGGGATACATACTGACTGACCAGCGTGGACTGGACTATACATGCAGGTACTGTGTTATATCTATACACATATCTAATGTAAAAGGWTGGAAATATGGAAACATTCTCCACTATGCATACCATTAAAGAGATGATTCTCTCTCTCTGACCCACAGAGTCCTACTGGTGTCCACAGGACTGTGGGATCCTCAGAAGGTCCAGTTTGAGGGCTCAGACCTGGTGGAGGGCTATGAGTCCATCCCTGTGGACCCAGAGGAGTATAAGGACCAGGCCGTGCTGATCCTGGGTAAGGGGAACTCAGCATTTGAAACAGCTCAGAGCATCCTGGGTCGGGCCAGCCGGRTCCATCTCTACAGCCCRAGCCCGGTCCGCCTAGCCTGGCAGACACACTACGTCGGAGACCTCAGGTACTGAGAGRCATCATCAGGTTTTGASTCCCATATTGTCCTCTCCTACCAATTGATCTTTCTTTTGTTTCACTGATTTAGTACTCCTGCAKYAGTGTTTTAGATCRGAGTATGTTGCTATCCCCTTAGCATAATCTGTTCATATMAAAGTGACCTATTTTCTCTCTTCCACAGAGCTGTGAACAATGAGCTGCTAGACACGTACCARCTAAAGTCCCTTGATGRGCTGGTGGAGGGAGGCCTTGAGGACATTGCTATCGTCAGAAATGGAGATGATGAAAAGAAGCGCTCAGGCAGAAAGAAGAAGTGCAGATCCAGTGGGAAGGAAAAGCGTGGCAAGTTGTTCCTTACTCTATCTGAGTTACTGGACAGTTCGGATGGGAGGAACAGTTCAAAGGTCACAGCGACAAACCTGCCTGTGTACCACAATGACAACTTCTCTCTCCGCCAGCCATATGATCGTGTGATCCGCTGCCTGGGGTTCCGGTTCAACTTCAGCATCTTTGATGGGTATGTAAATGATAATTTTACAGTGGCATGTCTTTACATAATGCGAAAAGAGTTTTGTTAAAGTTATTGTTTTCTGTGGAAGTGGTGGATCTTCTGTTTTATCATTTTCATTGGCAAAGCCAGGCTGTTTCAGTCAGATAATGTCAGTCTGTTCTAATGATACCGTTAATCTCTCCAGCTCGGCCCGCCCACCAAGCAGTGAGGGTGCCAGGGGGCGGTTGCCAGGGGTGACAGCCTGGTACGAGGGGCSGGGAACCCCAGACCTTTTTGTTCTGGGGACGGCTGCCCACTCAAGAGACTATCGCTCTTCTGCAGGGGGGTTCATCCATGGCTTCCGATACACAGGTAATCATTCAAACTGCTGGTATTACAACGTAGACAAGAGTAAATCTGACTTCTGTATAGTTAGTAACTGCCTGTAAAGGGGGAGGGGGACTTTGAAGTTACAAATTTGTCTATAAAATAATGTTTTTATAGACAAAATGTGTTTGTTTTTTGACTATTTAGTGTTTTAACTTTGTTATGTGTTCCACCCTAGTGCGTGCTGTACATAGAGTCCTTGAGCTGCGTTACCATAGCAACTCCTGGCCAGCAATCAAACTGTCAATCAGTCAGCTGCAGTCCTGGCTGTTGAGGAGGGTCAATGAGGCCTCCGGACCATACCAAATGTTTGGGGTACTTGGAGACATCATTTTACTAAGAGGGTAAGTAGTGCTGAAACACTGTGCACATTTTTCTTCATGAGAATTGTCCCTCATGGTAATTTACCTTTCTCTACCAATGAATCTCACATTGATTGATTGCCTATAGATATCCCGATTTATGTTCACTAAGGCTGTGTTTACACAGGCAGCCAAATTCAGATATTTTTTTTTACCAATCTGTATTTTGACCAATCTGAGCAGCTCTGAAAACGATCTGATGTGAAAAGATCTGATGTGATTGGTAAAAATACCAATTAGTGTAAAAAAGGTCAGAATTGGGATGCCTGTGTAAACGCAGCCTAAATTAATCAATTTCTGAACCAGTTTAACTTTGAATAATCTTCTCCTTTCCTTTCAGCTCTCACTGTGAGTACCTGGAGGAGTTTCCCCTCCAGGCCCTGCCCCAGTTCTCTTCTCTGTCTGGCCACCAGCTCTCCAAGCATGGGCTGCTGGTTCTGGTTCTACAGTACGGGCTGAACCGCACAGACTCACTGGGCCCTGGCAGGGCAGAGTCAGAGTGGACCCGTGCCTGGAGGTCCAACTTCCTCCACCCTGTTCTATACTACTACGACAAACTTCCCACTGGTGAGTGTGAGAATGTTAGAAACCTTATGAAGAGTACAAAACAGTTTGACCTTATGATTGTGTTGAAGACTAAGTGAAGTAATGACATTCAAATGAAGAGTATGTCTGTGTATAGTACAAGGCATCTTTGTGGTAKGACGTCAGCACTCAAACCTACGYATGTATGTAAAAACAAATACATGTTATTCTTTMATTTGTCTGCCATCCTAAACAGAGAGGGACATGAGACACCGTCCTGTTGGCTGGCCAYTGCCACGGCCCAAGGCAGTGCATCACATGATCGAGGACTTCTTGACTGAGTGGGATGGGCCCATCTCCCACAGCCAGCCACTGCGGCGCTTCCTGGAACACTGTCTCCACACTGACCTCAGGGCCTTCTATGCAGGTAGAGCATGTACTCAACTGATCCCTCATTACAACACCTTATTATACTAGGGTAAATATGCCCTTAGGATATGTCCTTTATATTTCCATATACATTACCTCCTACTCATCTTCTCATATCACACACGATTTGTTTGTTCACTTGTGACATACTTTCATACAGGATCTGTGTTATTACTGTTTTATTACGGTTCTGCCCAATCAGTTAATGAGCCATTTTATTACTTGATTACTGTTTTACAATGTGTAAAACTGAACTTGTTTCTTTTCCCCACAGAGTCATGTTTTCGCTTTTCCCTTACCAATCAAAAGCCACCCCTGTTTTGTCGTCAGGGATACCTGAGGAAGCATGGGGTTGTTAGGAATAGTCAGCTGTGGCAGCATGCCCATGATGCTGGGCTAATGCCTGGAGGACAGGACTCTGCATCCCCAGACACAGACCCATCGTTCCCTGATTACCTTACACGAGCTGGAACCTCAGTGTCCTCTGCAATAAACCTTGACTTCTGATTGTTTACCCAAGGATCCYAAAACTAAGCCTATGACAGTTTTGATGTCCCAAGACATTCTCTACCTCCCATTATAATGTCCATGAATATATACAGTATACAGAGTCTACAAAACATTAAGAACACCTTCCTAATATTGAGTTGCACTCCCACWCCCCCTCCCACTCCCTCTTTTGCCCTCAGAACAGCCTCAATTTGTCGGGGCATGGACTCTATAAGGTGTCGAAAGTGTTCCACAGGGATGTTGGCCCATGTTGACTCCAATGCTTCCCACAGTTGAGTCCAAATTGGAGAGTTTTAGTTCCAACTGCCGTGTCTTTGTGAGACGCAGAGTAGGTGAACGGATGATCTCCGCATGTGTGGTTCCCACCATGAAGCATGGAGGAGGAGGTATGATGGTGTGGGGGTGCTTTGCTGGTGACACTGTCAGTGATTTATTTTGAATTCAAGGCACACTTAACCAGCATGGCTACTACAGCATTCTGCAGCGATACGCCATCCCATATGGTTTGCACTTAGTGGGACTATCATTTGTTTTTCAACAGGACAATGACCAAAAACACACCTCCATGCTGTGTAAGGGCTATTTGACCAATAAGGAGAGTGATGGAGTGCTGCAAAAGATGACCTGACCTCCACAATCAGCCGACCTCAACCCAATTGAGATGGTTTGGGATGAGTTAGACCACAGAGTGAAGGAAAAGCAGCCAACAAGTGCTCAGAATATGTGGGAACTCCTTCTAAACTGTTGGAAAAGCATTCCAGGTGACTACCTCATGAAGCTGGTTGAGAGAATGCCCAGAGTGTGCAAAGCTGTCATCAAGGCAAAGGGTGGCTACTTTGAAGAATCAAAAATATATTTTTATATTTGTAACACTTTTGGTTACTACATGACTCCATATGTGTTATTTCATAGTCTTGATGTCTTCACTATTATTGTACAATGTAGAAAATAGTAAAAATAAAGAAAAACCGTTGAATGAGTAGGTGTGTCCAAACTTTGACTGTATATTCCAAATATTTTGGTTGAACAACCATTCTGATTCCTCTTGAGAGTTGATTGCTTATCCCATTTTATTCCTTAAATCATATTTATATATTACACTAAATTGTGGCATGTTTTATATGATGGAACTTTAGATTTGAATGTGTATACAAACAGTATGGGTGATGTTGGGTTTTAATTACATTGTGATCTATGAATTATGCATTATATWTTTTTTTATACTATTTGTGTAGGCCTACTGCTGTTATTTATCTGCTTACTTTATTTTCTGTTGCAACAGATGTAAGACATTAAAGAGAGAGAACATAATGCTCAGATGTTTCCATGTTTTTGTAGTATTATACGGCGTACACGGTTATGGGCAAATAATATTTCTTGAATTTCTTCACTCTAAATTGTATCTGTTTTCAAGATTTCTTGAGTGTAACAGCATCCATGATTTTATTGAAGTTGAAACGCATAATGGTTAGGGTAAGGGTTAAGGTTATTATCCCAAGGAGCTCACATAGAACTAACCGGATATTGAATACTGCAGCACACATCCCGCATGTCCTGCTTGCTCATTTGCTTCTTTTGAACGGGGGTGGGTGCTTTGTTTATGAGAGAACGAACAACGTAGGCTCTGATTGGTAATAGTCATTGTCAACGTTTCTCTTTACAATAGGACCGCCTTTTACTGCTTGTTCTCGTGATAATTGAAATTATGAAACAGGAGACATTTTGGTTCTTGTAACAGGGACGTATCTTGAATTCAAAGCATGAACATATGAGCCACAATGGTAAATATGCGTAGAATAGATTCTGTATTGATGTTCTAGAGCCAGCGATGKCAACGGAGAAAATAAACGACGTATTCAAAGTTGCAAGTTAGTTCATCAACATAAATGACTCTTTTCGTAGCTCCTAGTACTGGCTTGCGAACGAGGATAATTTTGAAGAGAGAAACTAAATAAATCTTCCACATGAGTCGGTGAACATGGACGGGTGGAGTCCAATTGTTGCAACAGCTTCTGACGACGAACGTTCAAGCTCCGAGGGTGAATACACGGTGGACACTGGACCAAAAGAAGCGGAGGAGAAAGAGGGTGAACTAAAGATAAATGATGAGAGGATGGATGGAGGTGCTGCTGAGGGATTTGGGATAACTGGCTTTGNACCAAAAGAAGCGGAGGAGAAAGAGGGTGAACTAAAGATAAATGATGAGAGGATGGATGGAGGTGCTGCTGAGGGATTTGGGATAACTGGCTTTGGAGAGGGCACCGTGAGATTGAGTTGTACAGGACAGACCGCTGAACAAGAACTTCGGTACCTCCACTTGCTATGGGAACCCAGTCGAGTTGGATCAGGGTCGGGTGTGGCGAGCAGCAAACCCGGGAAGGTGACAGGGTGTAGAGCGAGGCGACAAGGGAGAGCCCGGCGAAATGTGGGGCCCATTGGAAAAGATATTTATGGTACAGAAATTCCACACTCAAAATTGGAGAGAAAAAAATTTGTGTTGATGGAGAGAGTTGGCGGTGAATTCCACACCCAAACATGAGGTGTGAATAGTGTTAAAGCTGTGTGAATGTTGCGGAGGGACGGGATGTCATGCAAGGCATCTGCCTATGGCTCCTGAACTTTGACAAAAGTATCATCAGTATGCATTATACTAGCCAGTACATCAGACGGTGATAGGCATGWCAACACTCAAAGCACAGAGTTTAGCATTCTACCTGATGTTTACCTAACCTTTGGCTTGTTTGTTCATTCTCTCTAGCGGTGAAGAGGTTCCGAGAGGCTGCCAATGGCAACGACATTGATACAGGTAGGCACTGAAGATAACTATTGGAACATCAACTATTGTGAGACTTAACAAGACTAAGTAATATATGGTATCCCTTTCAGGTGTTTAACGTTTCTGTCTCTTTTTTTATCCAGTGCGCAGGCTTCTTCTAGAAGACATAGACCCTTGTGCAGCAGATGACAAAGGAAGAACAGCCCTCCACTTCTCCTCCTGTAATGGCAACGAGAGCATCGGTAAGTCAAACTGAGAAGTGCAAGGGGCTCATGATTCATTACTCAACAGTAATGACATTGTTATGAACTAATAATAGTCACAGCAGCATTACTGTGAACAAATGATTAAATCGTCCCCTTCCTTCCAGTGCAACTTCTTCTGAGCTACGGCGCTGACCCTAACCAGCGGGATGGCCTTGGGAACACCCCTCTCCATCTGGGTAAGAACAACACATGGCACTGAAAGTATAGCATTTAGTTCAGGGATGTACAACATTGCTACTTTAGGTCCCGATGGTAGAAAAGTAAAAGATGAACATTTTATTTTTATTTAACTTTTCCATGTCTGAAAAATGTATATTTTCCACAATCTTTCCACTTCTGCACCTGTCTCTGCAGCGGCCTGTACCAACCACGTGCCTGTAATCACCACATTGCTGAGAGGAGGTGAGATGCCATACGGTATGAACACACATAGACATACATACTTGTACACCTGCTAACTTGTTAATTTTGTTTTTCTGTTCAGGAGCACGTGTGGATGCCCTAGACCGAGCAGGAAGGACCCCCCTGCACCTGGCACGCTCCAAACTCAACATCCTGCAGGATGGAGACTCGAGAAGTATAGAAACTCTTAGAGGGGAGGTCACACAGGTAATAAGGGGTTATTACAACAGCACCATGTAAACATTAGTATACCAACATTTATTTGTGCAGTCTGAAATTCTCTCTCTCCATGGCTCTGTAGATCATTCAGATGCTGAGGGAGTACCTGAATGTGATGGGACAGAGTGAGGCCAGAGAGAGACTGGATCATATCTCAACACAGCTGCAGCACACACGCACCAAAGAACAGGTAAGAGACATTTGTGTTTAACTCACTCTCTCTCACACACACACCTGTTTTTTTTGGCATTGAACCAAATGGTAACACAACCAATTGGTATCATTCTTATTACAATAATTAATGAGTCTTCATTGGTGACAATTATGGCTTCTCTTCTGTTTCAGGTTGATGAGGTAACCGACTTGCTGGCCAGCTTCACGTCACTCAGTCTACAGAAGCAGAATTTGGGGGATAGGTAGAGGGGGCTCTCTTTGTGGATACATTCTTCTGTTTACGGCGGGGTAATGGGAATACTACTGTGATAAAGTAAATTTAAAAAATCTTTATGAACTCATTCACTCGCTTGACTGTTGTGTTGGTCTTCCTCTCAGTATCTTTGTGTCACTGCCTTTTTTCTGTTGCCTTGCATGTGTTGTACATGAATGTTTGACTGTAAAAAAAATAATAATCATGTCATGTTGTAAATGGTTGTAACAATCTGAGTTAATGGATTTAATAAAATGTTTGGAAATATTGTGTGCCTCTGCTTATAGAAAAGACGGTGTAACATCAATATGCATTGTCAGTTAATGTAGTTATCATTATCCATTCATATAATTAATACATGAAAAGTAATTGTTACATATTGGTTACAATATCTTCAAATTAATAGACGCAATGTATATTTCCAGCCAATTGACATTGTGCACTACAATAACGTACACGATTTCTATTGTTCTGATTCGCTACATCACAGTCAAGTCCCTCCCCCTGCCGACACGCATCGTTTGTAGACTGATATCAAAGATGGCGACTGAACGCGTAAATTGGTGAATCCGGAGAGGTAGTAAAATTACATATAATTGTACATTTCTTCTCTCTTTGCGACAGTAAATTTCACATATTCTCACCTCAGCATGCTAAACAGAATTTATGAACCAAATGCATGAAAATTACTTTCTTTGTCCGTTTAGACTGACATAGGCCTAGCTGCACCAGAAGCCACGGACTGCTATTGCATGTACCTTCCGGATAACCCAGCACATAATCAGCAATAGGAGTTAGAAGAGGTTCAAATGTTGGAGTTAGGGACTCTCAGCTAATGAAAGGGGGTGTGTTTGTGTATTTTTTCGAAAGTAGGCGGGAATTTATCCTTCAATGCCTAAACAATCTTCAGTTTTGATAATGTATCTATTATTACTATAGGCTCAAGCATGCCATTTATCAGTGGTATACTGTTATCCAAACTTTAAAGGAGAGACATCAATTACAGAATATTGAATGCCCTCTTCTCATTAACAAATATGTGTGTGCGAGTTGTAACAAGGCCACTTCTTGCTTTTTGAAGGGGCTTACTCAGTTTGATGCAATTGGGTGTTAAAATACTTCTTTATTGTTGTCTGTCTCTTATTTTTGCCATTCTTCCATTCACAGTGAAATGTAAATATTCCTGTATTTGTGCAGTAAAACTGTCCAAGTCACAAGTTGCTTGTCTGTTATATTGGCTGAGTCAGTGGCTGATGTTTCCTCCATATCCTTATGAACTGTGTTCTAAATCTTGCTATGGTTAGTGACACAGAGAGACGAGCAAGCCTGTTGAGGAGAAAAGAGAGAGAATCATGGCTTTGAGACGGAGATCAAGAAGAAAGGAGTAATTGGTAATTTGTGCGCAGTTCTTTCCTCTAGTACCTCTTATGTTCTTTTTGAAGAGAATCTGTCAATCATTTTAGTTATTAAAAGTCATCAATCGTTATTCCAATTTTCATGCAATGCCTGAAGTTCCCAGTGTGCATTACAACTCCTCTCTTTCTCAGAGGTAGGGATGGAAGGGGAAGTGGGCCTTGTGGCTGGTCGTAGTCTAGAGAAGAGAAGAGGAGATCGTACAAGGACCTGCTCAGAGAGGAGGAGGAGATTGCTGCACAGGTCCGCAAGCATCCTCCAAGAAACGGCCCAAGGTAACAGCAGAACACTGGTTTCAAAATGTAGTGCCCATGTAGTTTCTGTTGGTTGTAAATTTAGTCAAATCTGACTTTTTCATTTAGGACTCAGAACTTTTCTTATTGGGAAGGGGACCTCCCACAAGAAGAAAGAAAAAGCGCACGTGAAGATACTATTAACAGAGGTAAGGAAGGAAGGAAATTCTGCTCTGTCAATAAAAAATATTGAATTATTTGCGTGAATTGTATGCTGAACCGATTCATTATGTTCTCACTCTCCCTTCACTATGTTCTTTACAGACCAGCAAGCTCAGGCCCACCTCCCCACAAGAGAAGGCGAAAGTCGTCGGGACCACTCCCCTTCCCTGTCCTCCTCGTCTTCCTCCCATCCCACAGACACAGCCATGGGGCTTCCTACAGGCCACACCTCCCCTATGGCCACGTGGTCAGACCCCGAGCGCCACACTGCACAAGAAGCCCTCCTACCCCTCCTTCTCTTCCTCCCACTCCTCCAAAGACCGCAAACGTGATGGGAGGCACCGAGGAAGCAAAGGCAGCCACTCCTCTCATTCCGTCCTATGTCCTCATCCTCCTCTTTCCAAAAAGCACTCCTCCTCCAAGTCGTCGTCTCGTGTCCATGGTGGTACCGGTACCCCTAAAGGAGATCTCCTGAACATACGTGAGCCGGATGGGCTGAGGATGAAGCTCATGGTCTCGCCTAAGGAGAAATGCGAAGAGAGGGGCTTTCCCTTCCGCTCCCACTCCTCCTCATCCTCAAAAGGGGGGATAAAAAAGGAGAAGGACAGAGACCGGAAGCGAGCTCTCTAAAGTCCCAAGAAGATTCAGCAGAGCCGAGATCCACTGCCCTGTTGTGGGAAAGAAGTGGAGAGGTGGAGGGTAAGAGTGCCTTTGGCTAGATTTATCGCTATGAGAGACATCAATTAGAAACACATTTGTATGTGCACTTAACCACTTTTTCCTGTATTGTGTTGATTCCTGCATGAACCCTATGTCCTCTCTTTCTTTGTGTTCAGGGCACTTACGGTGGGGGTATGGGGGGAGACAGGCTCCTCCTCAGGGGGTGAACTGGAGGCAAGGAGAGCTGGTGATAGACGACTCGTACAAGCATCTGTCAAAGAAAAGAAGAAGAGCAAGAAAAAGCAAGAAGAAAGGGAGAAAGAGAAGGACGAGGGAGAGAAGTACAAGGGGAGAGAGAAGAAGCCAGCAAAGATGGAGGTGATTAGAAACATTTGGAACGCTGCGCTCTTCAGTATCTGCCTTAGTCCTATTGCAGAAAGATGTTTTTAACATTGGTTACTTCAACAGTTACTTTTATTATGCATTCTAATATGTGGTCCTTGTATGCTTTTCTCCAGGGGACCCTCGAGAGGCACACGCATACCCATGGCTCAGCAATCACTCTGCAACTGGTGGAATGTATGCCATGGGGGCCCCATCCTACTCCCATCCTTACTACCATCATCAAAGTAATGAAGTTGCAATATGGAGAAGAAGAAAAAAGGAGGAGAGGGAAAGGGAAACCACGAGAAGGAGAAAGATAAGGTAAGAACCAAACAGATTGGTAGTTTAGGCTTTTAGACAGTGTTTTCCTGCATTTTGTCCAGTGTGTGATATATATATATAATAATGATCAAATCAAAATTGATTGGTCACAATACAAAGCATTTAGCAGATGTTATTTGCAGGTGTAGCGGAAATGCTTTTATTATATATAATATTATATATATAGTATATAATATAACTAGTATAGTATAATTAAATATACATTACATACACTCTTCTCATCTCCTTTCTCTCTCAGCCCAAGAAGAAGCATTTACACTTGGTGTAACCCTGGATTATTAACTGTCATGGTCAAAACATTACTGCAACGGTAGCTAAGATGAGGAGAGGTCTGTGCCACAAAAAGGGACATAGGACAATTACAGTTAGCCCAGAACAGAGCAGCACGGCTGGCCCTTAAGTGTATATGAGAGCTAACATCAATAACATGCATGTCTCTCCTGGGTCAAAGTAGAGGAGAGACTGACTGCATCACTACTTGTCTTTGTGAGAGGTATTGACATATTGAAAGCACAGAGCTGTCTGTTTAAACGACTAGCACACAGCTTAGACACCCGTGCATACCCCACAAGACATGTCACCAGAGGTCTCTACACAGTCCCCAAGTCCAGATGTTATTGCAGGTGTAGCGAAATGCTTTTATATATATATATATACACTCTTCTCATCTCCTTTCTCTCTCAGCCCAAGAAGAAGAACACAACAGCGTACCAGGTGTTCTGTAAAGAGTACAGGGTCAACATCAATGCAGAGCAGCCGGGACTAGGTGGGCAGAGTTATCCCTTTTTTATAATTACATTGTAACTATTAATGATTGTGGTACATATGTTATACAAGATTTAGAGAAAGACTTTACTGTGTTTGCAGTGTTCGGGGAGCTGAGCAAAAAGTTGGCAGAGGTGTGGAAACAGCTCCCAGAAAAAGATAAACTGGTAAGTTTCACTTGAAATTACCAATTTAAGAAGAGAGTTGATTTCTGATAAACATTTGAAATCAATTTAAGATTGGCCCGCCAGCACTATGCTATGAGTCATGGTTCATGGCCTAAATTGCTTCTATATACACGTAGGTGTGGAAGCAGAAAGCTCAGTACCTGCAGCACAAGCAGAACAAAGCTGAGGCCACCACAGTCAAACGCAAGAGCTCCACAGATGGAGTCAAAAGCAAAGGTAAGAGCTAGGGATGCACGATAAATCGGTGGAGCTAGGCATATCGGAATCAAACGATATTATCTAAAAATGCCAACATCGGCATCGGCTCAATGTCTAGTTTAACACCGATGTGCAAAACCGGTGTCAAAGCTGACGTGCATGCGTATATAACGTAAGTAGATGACGTAATAGCGCTACACAGAACGAAAGCAGAAACATACTAAGCGCACACTTCCAACAACTAAACAAGTTCAAGTTGAGCAGTCATTTGAAAGAGTAAGAACATTTCAGCGAGACAACGCAAAGGCGAAATCCACTAACGCCAAGATAATGGAATTCATTATGCTACTTGCTATGGGCGTCACGACTGACATTTGGACCAGCTTCCATTTCAATGGCACTTGAGAACATGTTTGAAACTTGGAAACATGAACACACTTCTAGTGCCATTCAAACAACTGACTGGAGAAATAAGGTAATCAACTGCGTCTGCAGCAGATACCCTCTGTCATGGCATTGAAACGTCTGCTCAACAAAACTGCCAACCGACCGTGGGGTTATAACTTAGGCCGTGAACAAGCGATTCTCTCTGAGCCTCTTTACTGTGTCACCACCATGCTCGATGCTAGCTACAAGGACCGCTACTTCGATGCAGACAAACAGGGTTTACGTGAAATGTAACAATGCTGTGCCAATTGTGCGCTGCCCTATGGGACTCCCAATCACGGCYGGATGTGATGCAGCCTGGATTCGAACCAGGGACTGTAGTGATGCCTCTTGCACTGAGATGCAGTGCCTTAGACCGCTGCATCTATGTGTGTGCATTAACTATTTAACTGTTCTAGAATGCTTAAAAGGCTGCTAAAATGTTAAATATCGGTATTGGGGTTTTTTTGCCAAGGAAAATATCGGTATCGGTCAAAAATGTGATATCGGCGCATCCCTAGTAAGAGCCCATCTGCAGCCACATTGGCCTTGCAGCTCTATCAGCTTTGACAGTGATTACAAGTCAATCAGTAGTCCTGTCCCTTCTCTATGCTGCTTTATCTCTCTCTCAGTAGCCCACATGACACTCATGGTCAGTTGGTCACTGCGTGTGTTGTATTTGTGTGTCTCAGGCTCTATGAAGGGCATGGGGCTGGGAGCAGGGCTGGTGTCCCCCAACCGGGCGTCTGTGGGTGTGTCCCTGTCACCAGCACGGGTCCCTGATGTCGACCCCATCGATGCGGCCGCCCACCTGCAGCTACTGGGAGAGTCCCTGTCCCTCATCGGCCACCGATTACAGGAGACAGAGGTACACACACACCAACCAACTATTCCCTGTATCTTTTAACTTAGCTGTTGTGTCCAAACTTACTCTCTTCACCTACAACAGAAATGTCTCATTATCACGTTCATATGAGTAAAGACTGAACAAAGATTTGTGTGTGTGACCACTAGACTAACGGCCTCTGATCTCACCTCACTCAGGGGATGGTGGCGGTGTCAGGCAGTCTCTCTGTACTGCTGGACTCCATCTTGTGTGCCCTKGGACCCCTGACCTGCCTCACAGCACAGATCCCCCAGCTCAACGGATGTCCCCGCCAAGTCTTGGTAAATCACTCACACCTTGCCATCTATTTGAAATGTTGTTCTGAAAGGTTTCATCTYCCACTTGGGCTGTAAAGTAAAAATATGTGGCTGTAGTGACAGCACATTGTGTGACAGCAAGTGTGTTGCATGAGGCCAGCCTGAAACATTTCTCTCCTTTTATGTCTCTTTCAGTCCAACACCTTGGACAACATTGCCTACATCATGCCAGGGCTGTGAAGCCAACAGAAACATTCCTTTCCTGTCTACTGAGTGTCCTTGCCATGAAGTAAAACGTTTGGAGTGAGAGTACCCATTATAGAAGCGTGGCTTGTGGCTTGGGATGCAGACTATTATTTATGCAGCAAGACATTGGAAAACGTGGATATTAATACTTTCAACATGTTTTTAAAATGTATTTTAAAATGTGTTATTTTTTTTATATTTGTTTTTTACTGAAACCTATTTTAATGAAGACTCTTTTCTTTCCCTCTGGCATGTCTGTTAGTGTCTTCAGATTTAACTGTATGTTCTTGTGTGAATGTGTGCGGGCGTGTGTGTTTTCTATGTGTATACAGTATCTCCAGAGRCTAGTTTTTACTCAAAAGGACAAGTCAGGGCCCAAGTCCACCATTGTTCCTCTTCCATCAACATACCATGAAAATAATATATTTGACAACTATTCATGTTTGTTTTACCAGTTAATTACATAATGACTTGCTCTTTTGTATATATGCTATTTTACTGAGTATTAAGGTTTAGATTTTGATTGTAGAATGAAATTTGTATACGGTAGAAATATTTCGAGGCAACTGCAATCAAACTACTGTTCTGGGTTTTGCAGCTTTTGAAGCACAAACCTGTAATCCACATTTTCATTAATACATTTCTTCCTCTGAGTATACAGTATGGAAATGTTGACAATAAAAAYGACAGTGGCAACATGCAGACTGAGCATAGCAGACTTATGACTGGTATCTACCACACCACCTTATTTCAACTACAGCTGTTGTTCTGACACCTACACAAACCAATGAATGAGTAAGGCTTATATTTATTGTAACTAACCATTGCAGTGTATCAAGATAGTTTACATTTTAAGGCCAGTTATACCTACAACTGAAATTGCTATTTTTAAGTGAGTAAAGTGAATTGTACATGAACTGCAGCAGCTGCCTGTGAATCTTCAGGATCCTTGTCAGACTGAGGATGATATGCTTTTCTCTACACATACAACAACTAGAACACTATGTCTGTGCTACCACATGCCTCTCTGCCCCAGCCAGGGAGGAATGCAAAACCTTACCTAATGACGTGCTTTGGATTGTTGTTCATCTCTGTTAACCGAGAAGTAAAATCTAGTGTAATTTGGTCAGCTGCGTGATTAACTTCGTGTTCATACGTGTTAGAAATTGAGAGAACGTTTGGTGATACTGATGATTTGTCGCCACAAATGGTTTATTTACATGGCAAGTTAAGCGAACTAATAAACGTGTCAGGTTAGGAGAACGAGGTCAAGGTTACTCCTCGATCACACTGGCATTGTTTTGCATTTTGGTTCACCAGAAGTACATTTCCGATGGAACGCTGCGTTTGACTTGCAACATTGCGTTGCAGTGCATTATATGTGGAGCATACGTTGGATTTATTGAACGTAGACGGCTTGACAGAAATGGTAGCAGAAGGTGAATGTTTAACTTTTGTGGCACACATATCCAGATGATGCTGCGTCCATTTTGCGCTTGTCTGTTGGTGTGATTGAGGCGTTATGAAAGCGCTCAGTTACAACGTAACGTTGTCAACAACTGTTGTCCCCGACGCGACCACTAGATAGCGCTGTAGGCCTACTCCATTTAGCCAAACCGGTAGAAACGTAAACAAACCATTTTTGGCGACCAATCACTGTATGTGTATATGAAGATGGCGACAAATAATCAGTATCGATATAACGATGGTCTTCAACCTGTTCTTGCCCAGGGACCGCCTTCCAGGCAAATCGGTGTTCCAGGGACCCCCATCCTATATTAGCACCCGAAAAATATCACGTCTTATCAGGTGAATTAAGTAATCAACATTTTAAAATGAATATATTTGGTAAATCGTTTTTCATTATTTTGACCCCACATAATTTGGAAGAGGAAGTGTAAACTCTAGCATATCATATTAGGTAGAACGGTAACACATTTTCGCTAAGAGCATCTGTTTAACTGGTTAAACAAAGGTTAGCCAAACATTTATGTCCAAATCAAAAAAGCTTACCAGAAAGCCAGTGGCACTTCTGCACTGGTGGTCTATTTGCAAGTGCTTTTTCAATGCCTATGTCAGACATTCCAGTGAATGTAAATCCAAAGACAGTGTCATTTTGTATAATTTTGACCTGCACTGTTGGAGCGTGAAGTTTAAGAATTTCACTGTACCCTGCAATTACATCTGCGACCATGTCATTGTGATGAATAAACTGAGAAATAAAACTGACGTCATTGTATGCATGTCATTCAAAATTCGTTTATTCTGTTGTTGCTAGCAGTAGTCATAAAAACATTGAAATACAAATATTTATATTCGCAGACCTCCGGATGAATACCCCTGACATAATATAATGCGMATCCCTTTCAATTCTGGCAGATTATCAGTCTACACAGAGAATGTKCTCACGGGAGATTAGATTTTTTGGAAGTTTGAGCAAGTATGCCATGAACATATTGATTCGAATGTTGATGCATAATTGCCATTGAAGAAGTCAGCCTACTTTACTTTTTTGTCACTGCATCAAAAGACACTACAAAAACGTAGCAGGCTAAAACCGGCTTTACTTGAAGAGCATTGACTGTACGGCTACGCCCTGAAGACTGCAGAAGCACACGGCACAGACTGATCCTTCTTCTAATGAGTCAGGACGTAGGCACGAGGAAGTTGACTAGCGTTCATGCTAAATACGGCAATAATATCTGGCAATATCGCACAATCAAGAGATGGCATCAGGTCCCCCACAAACAGGTACGTGTAGCCTACCAATTATTCACGCAGGTTCCAGGAAGTGTAGGCTTTGACTTCGCGTTTGTTTACGACTATTTCATACTCACTTGTGCGCTGTTAACTCGCCACAAACGCACTTTACGGCCTGTCAGTTTTTAGAACGTGAGGGAGGCTGTCTCCGCATTTCGTTTGAGCTGTCTCTTTGGAATTTGATAAAACGTGTTTACATCGTATGCTACATTTTATAGCCCAGGGTTTCCCAAACTCGGTCATGTGGCACGTTTTGTTTTTTTGCCCTAACACTATACAGATGATTCAAATAATCAAAGCTTGATAATGAGTTTGTTATTTGAATCATCTGTGTACTTAGTGCCAGGGCAAAAAACAAAACGGACCGAGTGTGGGAAACCCTGGTATAGCCTATGAGATGTTTCGTGATTCGAGTTCGTTCTATTCATATTTTTTTTTGTCTCACAGGAAAGATATGTACAATGTCTCCATTGTTACAATACATATTTTGGCAGAACTTTCAGAGATACAAAAGTCTTTGCTTATTGAACAGTACTAATGTAAACGGAAACTGAAAGCAGAGATCAGATGACAGAACTTGTGATGTGTGCGGGCTACTTAAATCCTCCCTTTCTAAGAACACTCCATCTCCTCGCCTTGTCCCAATGCAGAGCTGAGGCTGGTTCTGCTTGGCCGGACAAGAGCAGGACAGAGTGCAGCTGGAAACGCCATACTGGGCCGCCAGGCTTTCTTTACCCAGACTGCCAGTGAGCCAGCTGTCACTCAGGAATGTGAGAAGCACAGAGGAACCATTGCAGGGAGATGGGTAAGATACTTTGTTGATACTTTAAAAGGACAGTAGCCTACACACTGATCAAATGACTTAAATGTCAACCAGAGGWTCTAACATTACACACTGTTTTTGCCTGCAGGTATCAGTGGTAGTCGCCCAAGACTGGTTCTGCTCAGAGCGCCCCCCGGAGGAGGTGAGGCACCATGTCTCCTCTTGCGTGGCCCTGTCSGCCCCRGGGCCTCATGCCTTCCTGCTGTGTGTCCCTGTGGACCGGCCGGCTGACATGGAGCTGCGGGCCCTGGAGGCCCTGGAGAARGTTTTTGGCCCCACTGCAGTCAGTGGACACACCCTGATCCTCTTCACCCACACAGACCAGATGGTTCTGGGACAACAGCTGGACGAGTACATCGCCACCAGACGCAAAGACCTACTGGAGCTGGTGGTGATGTGTGGAGACCGCTATCACTCTCTGGAGAGGAGGAGTAGAGGAGAGAAGGATGAGAGGAAGAGTGTGGAAGAGCTGCTGGAGAAGGTTGAACAGACTGTAAAAGAGAGCGGGGTGGAGTTCTACAGCTGCCCCCTCTACCAGGAGGCTGAGGCCAGGGTAAGAGAGAAGCAGGCAGAGATAGTGCGGCAGAGAAGAGAGGGAGGTGGAGGGGAGCTAGATGAAGAGGTGCCCTCCTCAGCCTCACCTCCAGAGGAAGAGCTAGACGATGAAGAGATGGCAAGAGTTAGGGAGGAGGCAGAGAGGAGTGTGCACAACCTGAACATAGACACCGAGGGTATTACCTCTCTTTCTCCTGCCTCCTCCTCTCCCTCATTTCTCTCGTCCTTGTGGCAAGGATTGACAGGGTGGCTGAGGAGGCTGCCCAAGATGCTGAGGATGGAGTCTCTGCTGGGGGCTTTCGTTGGCCTGTTTGTAGGTGGGCCCGTTGGGCGGATGCTGGGGGCCACTGTGGGCTCAGTAGCCACTGAAGTGGGGAGAAGGAAGACCCTAAAGACAGAGAAAAACAAATAATGGCAATGGGATACATAGCTCCAGTTATTAACCTTAAAAGGGACATTTCACAATTTTTCAACTTCATATTCATCATCTCCAGCACCACCCCAATATCAACATGTGTAAATTGTGTATTTCTGTTTTATAGTAAAAAAATTGAGAAAGATGTGTTTCCAATGACATCAACCATTTTGTATTCAATACCAGCTCACAATTAGTCATAATCATATTTCTCTTTCTTTTTTACTACAAAACATAGGAACATACCATTTTCACATATGTTGATGTTGGGGTGGTGCTGGAAATGGTGAATATGAAGTAGAACAATTTTAGTTTCCCTTTGTTATTTCACTGCACTTATATTTTATTGTGCAATTGRCTTGTATTTGACCAATGTACATTCCTCACAATACTTGTTATAATATTTGTTGTTTCACTGCTGGCATGCCTATTGACTGGTCATATTTTCAAAACCAATTATTATAGAAGGTATGGTAGGGTCTACTAAAAACTTCAAATAAAGGGGAAGTTACATACATGATCCACTTGGTGGAGACGTTGACCAAAACATTGAAGTTGAACATTAAATATTTGCGCTCAACTGAAAACAAATACCTTACTGCTAACTGAAGGAAATAAAATACAATTTCCAAGGCAGTTTGTTGTGTCCTGTATACGTCACACAGTTTATACTTGTAAAGCACACAATTACACATTTCCCTCAGACTGAATTTAGTCATTTATTGGCCAACATTTTCAAGCACTTAATTTAGGAGTTGAGTATAGGCTACTTTTCGAAAACAAGGTTTTCACATGATGCATGATAGATAACGGAGACCTCCGCTATAGACGGACCATCTGCAGCAGTGTGTGTTAGCTGAGGACAATTGCGAGCGCGTGTAGAGGGCGTTAATAAGTGGTGATGAGTGTGGAGTCCTAAGTGAAAGTGCCTCTGACTTTGGAAAACACTGAAGCCTGCTCTCAAAGCTTCCTCTCTTCTCTTTATGCAAAACGGTAGGTTACGGGGTTGACATTGATGTAATTGATACTCTGTTAAAACCATCAGTCAAACCCATCTTTACATCTCTCTCTTTAAGTTTCGCTCTAAGCTGACAGACCCTGCCTGTGGAACAGCTAGGCGTTTCCGAATGTGGGTGGTCCGCCGGGGGTGGGAGGGAGAGAGAATTAGTCCAGCTCTCATGTTTCCTGAGAATAGAGGGAGGAAAGGAACGAGAAAGAGAGTGGGGAGAGAGCGAGAAAGAGGAGAGAGTGAATATGTGTGCGCAAGCGAGAGAAAGAGAGCGAGAAAGAGAGAGAACATGCTCAGGGATTACATCTGTCTTCCAGATGTGGCCTCCACAGTTGTCTGAAACAGGAAAAGAAAGTTTAAAAGTAAAGGAAAATTGGTGCTAAACAGTTTTTTATTGTTAAGGATTACGCATACAGTACAGTGCGGACTACAGTATAGCGGTCTACAGTGAACCTGGGTATGATGCCAGTTTATTCCTTACGAAACTGCAATGAAATGACGTGGTGCACCCGTCCAGTAGACCCCTTAAAGATAATGCATATAAAAAAGGAACACCTGTCCAAATATTGCTCTGTCTTATTGGATATGCATCAGCGAGAAGACAGTGAGTAATGATAGAGGGTGATAAGAAGAAAGAATAAGAAGGGATGAGAGAGGGGTGGAAAGTAGGGAGATTAATTTCCATACGCAGACAATGTGAGTAGAGGCAACCATGTCGTTAGGCCTAAATCAGAGGGAGGCTGTATCTCGTCTGTGTAGACAGTTGTGGCCCAGGGTTGGTCCTCAGAGGCTGAAGCCTCATCAGGACGGCAAAGGATGCAGAGTTGATTTGTGCCTTTATGCATAACCAAAGCCAGAAATCTGAACAAACAGCTCATGGAATCACTAGTGACCCATCATTAACACAACGGCTGTAACTTCTGAAGCTCTCCCTCAGAGCAAAGATGTTGTTCTAAAGACCTTGTGGTCCCCCGTTGAAGTGGGGGCAGCTCGCTGTGAGTCGTGGACACGGCAATATTTTTTTGTTATCATCGCGCAAACCAAAGGAAAATAAACAGGATGACACACTTTTTCCTCCACCGCAGACAAGGCCTCTCCCTTTGCTAGCTTACACAGCACTCACCGTAAACTGCTCAAAATAKCACCAGGACAGGACTGATTACAACCACGGTATACCCTCTAATACACATCAAATACTGTATGGTCTCTTTGTGGTTTGTTGAGAAGAACATCTGAATAAAAATACAGCAGGCTACAAAGGCATTGGCTAAATTAATCTGGACCRTATAAAAAGAGACTGYTTCATCCCTGRAGGTAATCACAGAGGAAATAACAAATACTAYRCRTKCCAACCAGAATTTACAARAATARGTTTTGAGAAAGGTAGACAGAAACTTTWATTAAAAATRTGGGCTAATAATGTGGTGATATGGTGTGTCTAGATATTAGAAAGGCCTTTTGATGGTGGCTAGCCTACTGGGTGGGTAGCAAGTGGTATGCCAACTTGGAAATTCAAGGTTGATTGTTACTTTGCMTCATAKMWTTTTTTGCTTTGCATATAGCGAGGCATACTGTAATAATTATATCACAGCCCATGCTGTTCCCCTTCCAACAGAGCAAGGCCTAAAAAGTTAGGTCCAGYRGCMTGCCTGCCTGCTCTCCTCTCTCCTCACCAAGTGTTCTCCACGGCACATGCTCTAAGTCCACTCATCTTTTTCCTATTAGTGCTGTTTTCATGTTCCTCCCTGTAGCGTGAGCGTGTGTGTGTCTGCAGTTGTTTACGGAGCACTGTGAGGAGCAAACATTTGCCCTGTCCGTGTGTGGGTTGGTGCGACAACTCATAAAGCCAAGATGAAAGCTTCGGCCAAGTTAGCAAATAATAATGCAAGGAAGATGTGTCCATTGTAATGGCGCAGTGAAGGGTTTGAAGATGTTTATAGCTGGCTGGCAATATTAAAGTAGTTGACGTTGAATGGTAGTGGCAGTTTATTGCTTCATGAGGTAATATGTCATGCCAAACACATGATTTACTATTATGGCTTTTGACATCTTTTACCTTAGAAGGGGTAAGCCTACCTCTGTCAATAATCACATGGAACAGTCAACATAGAACTTCCAAATGAATCTGTTTATTTCAGTTATCCAGACCATTTGACATTGCTATGATTGGTAAAGCATGCAATACATATTCTGTAGCTATTAACAAAATGTATTATAATGCACAACTGAAAGCAAGGACAGCACTAATTTTCGTAGAGTACAATTAGTGCATGCTTTCACGCAAATCAATGTAAGTGTCAGGACAAAGAAGAGACCACAGCCAACATGACTGTAGGCCTACAATCACGTACATCTGCCGAGGTTAGGGGAGCTAGCACGATTCAGTGGACGGACGCACGCACGCACGCACGCACGCAGTCAGCCTCACATGCACCAACAGCTGGACTGATGTTTAGGATGGGAGAAGCACGACTGGAAGTGGACTGGTGCAGCCAGCCAATATGAGAGTCACTATTCATCCCCTCACACATTGCTGGACTGCCTTGGACCTGAGCCAGATGTGGAGAGGACGCTAGCGGAGAGGGACGGAGATGGAGACAGAAGAGGGGGAGTGTAGCGAAAGAGAAATTAAGAGAGAGAATTAGGACTTTCTTTTGGAACTTTTGTGAGTGTAATGTTTATTATCTATTTCACTTGCTTTGGCAATGTAAACATGTTTCCCATGCCAATAAAGCCCCTTGAATTGAATATATATATATATGTGTGTGAGTGAGAGTGAGAGTGAGAGTGAGAGAGAGGAGACTACATCTCTGCCAGGAGGAGTGTACAGTATATGGTCCTACTGTGAAATGTTTTATGTGTGTGAGAGTGGTACCACAGGAGGGAAGAGGGGTGTGGATGGACAAGAGGCAATTACATAAGGAGGAGGCAAAACTTTTAGAACGGTGAAAGTTTTAGAACTTGGGATAAAGGGCTGGGTTGTTGTTTGTGTGACAGTTCTTAAAGGTTTGTGGTTTTACACCACATCTCCTACAAAAGCCAGTGCTTGAGAATTTACAGGGGGGGGAGGGGCCTGACTCCGAACTAATGACGACTCACTATGGGCTGTGGGTGCTGGATGGCCCCAGAGCTGGCCATAACTGATGAATAGTGTGGTCCACACTAACTGACATGCGCCGTTGGCTATAAGTGGGTGCGGTGAGCAGAGCCTTTTGAAGCTGGGGCCGTGGGCTGTGTTTGAACCATCAGCAGAGACCCTGCTCTCTGTAATGGACACCGACCTGTGGTTYGATCAGGGGCTCCGRCAGGCCAACACAAGCACACACTTTCCTCCAATTGTATTACTGGGCTTGGGGGAGGTGATGGTATTATTTCTGCTACAACACTGGTTTAATTCAAGGCAGATCTGACCCCAGCCTCACTTCTCCAGTTCAACTCATTGGATCAAGTCATAATCCTGCCTCAACCACATGAATAAGACACAGAGGGGCGATGCACTCGTTCTTACCGCATACGTCAAATGTCACTCTGGTCCACATGCAAGTCATGTGGCTCATGATGATACCATTTCATCTGAAAGTTGAGGGAGCTTAACAGAGATCTACAGAGACGAGAGGAGAAGACAGACAAGTAGGACGAATGGTGCCACGCCACATTGACACAGAATCAACTTGGAGCTCTGTGACTGCTGTTTGCACAGATCCACAACCCAGCCCAAGATTCAGTGGATTACACTCTGTCCATGCCTTTTACAATGCTGAAGTTACTTGGTGGCAAGTTGATGTATTAACATGGCAAGTACTTGTCACCAGAGGCAATGTGCGAAGAGCCTGTTAACATCTAGTAAACCATGAGCTACGGTTTGACATGTCGTACTTCGTTCGACAGGGGTATTCATATTTGACTGTTTAGAAACGGGGAACCATTATTCTGGAGAAATTCTGAAGGTTGCGTTGCCACAACCACACATAGGCCTACTGTAGGCCTACACTGCACCAGATAAACTAGTGGCTGACCCATCACACCTCTTCACAGGAATAATGCGCCAAACCGTCCCTAAACAGCAGAGCCTTATGAGGCGTTTACTGTGAGCTATGACTAAACTAAGGCATCTCCGAGCACTCTGCGAAACATCCAAATTCCATCCCAGAAATACAGGCCTTTCTCCAAAACACATAATAACTCCTGTTCAAAGGCCCTATCTTGTATTATCATTTCAAAGGGGCCAAACACAAAACATACTCACACTCAACCTTGAGCTAGCTAATGAGAACGGGGCCCGGGCGAGGCAGGCTTTTCCAGTGACTGCGCAGCAGGCAGCGGATAGCGGCGGTTGTGGTTGCGGTTGGTTGCCGTTTGGTGTGTGACTCGGTCCGGCTCCCACGCAGTTGAAACCAGGGGTCCCGGAGAGGTGGGTGCTACTGAGGCCCCTGATAATCGCGGAGGGGGGGAGGGGGCTTTAAGCTGAGTTTGAAATGAGAGACAGGCCGTCGGCACTCAGGGACGGCCCTCTGATTTGTTCTGTGGTTCCTTTGATAGCATGCATCCTACAGAAGAGAAGGAAACAATAAAAGATGACAGAGACAGGTCTTGGGGAAAACAGGTTTTAATCCATGGAGCTTCAATTGCTGCACTTCGGTCACAGCCTCCCCAGAGAGGGCAAGGGAGTCAAGCTGAGAGTGATAAACTAATATAACGTACAGTTAAAACACAATAACGTACAGTTAAAACACAATAACGTACCGTTTCTGATAGCAATTAGAATAGTATTCTCTTTAAAGAGATTGAAGGGGATCTTAAGCACTTACAATTCGTAACATATTTTATGAATTGGAATTCGTAACACATCATATAAATTGCATTTGTTTATTCATTTGCAGGACACAACCCAGTAAGCAAAATGACGTTAGATGTCTTTTCCAGACGAAGTAAGCATTATATCACAATAATCATTTTTAATATGGGAAGAGGAGCCAGCTGAAGAACACAACAGAATAATTAGTATTGCTCCAACTTGTCACACATACACTTACGTATGTTAGCTTTATCAGAATCTTTCAAACTGACAGTCCAACCTTCAAAATAAACCAACAGACCACTTATTGTTTAGTTCAATGCACTGACTGTACGTCGCTCAGGATAATAGCGTCTGCTATTATTGAAATGCAAAAACAAACAGCTGCAAAGAATGCTAGGTATTATTCTAATGAGCTCCACCCCCAAACAAGTACACATTTGGTTGGTGCTGATCAGATCCAAATCTGAACAAATCATAGACGTCTAGGCTATGTTTCACAAGTTTGAACATCACAGTACAGTATGGCGCAGTTTAGTACAGCAGAGTAGAGAGTAGAGTACAGTACAGTACGGTACCAAACAGTACAGTTTAATTCAGTAGAGTACAGTACAGTACAGTACGGTACCAAACAGTACAGTTTAATTCAGTAGAGTACAGTAGAGTACAGTACAGTACGGTACCAAACAGTACAGTTTAATTCAGTAGAGTACATTACAGTAAAGTATAGTTTAATTCGGTAGAGTACAGTACAGTTTAGTTCAGTAGAGTAGAGTAGCCTACATTAGAGTAAAGTACGGTAGGGTACAACACAGTACACCATAATTTACTGTACTCTWGTATGCTCTACTGTATTGTACTCTACTCTACTGTACTATACTCTACTTTTATTTACYGTACTGCGTTCTGTAATGTACTGTAGGTACTCTGCTATGCTCTAATGTATTGTATTGTGCTATGCTGTCCAAACCTGTGAAACATAGATGTCTATGATTGGGCCAAATCAAGGCTGGTCCGGACCGGACCAAATCTGAACAAATTATAGACGTCTATGTTTGGGCCAAATAAAGGTAGGTCCGGACCGCATCAAAAATCAACTTCCTTGGACTGCACCAAAAAAAAGTGCTTAGTGGGAACATATCATACGAAATGGATGAAGTTGTACCCCATATTTATATTTTTTATTGGTAGTACTGGGCTCCTAACTTCTTAAAGATAGTAGCAAATATCCAAATAAAGTGTCACCCTATTCATCCTAAAATAAATTAATTGGTGTTTTTGGTCTAACAGTAACTTTATACTATACTATTATTTTCGGTATGTTAGGCATATGTAGAATACTTCTTAATCGTTAAGTGATCTTGCGAGACACTGAATCAGCTTTGATCTAAACTTTATTAATCGATCACCATTCTGAGAAGTGCCAGAGCTGAAACAACGGTAGAACTCAAATTCCAGGTTGCACAGCAAAATATTTAGGAGCATCTGCGACCAAAATGGCTGACTTTAGAGTCCTGGTGGTACACCAATTCTGCACAATTTTCAGGGAACCACTTTGGCTCGTGACCGCTACTTTCAAATCTACTGGCTGAAATGATACACACCTCTGTAGCATCACTTTAAGGCAACATTCTAAAGACATTATTGGTGATAGTCAATAATCAATATGGTAGTAATCTGTCATTCCTGATTTTGTCAAATAGAATGTCCATGCTTTGGCACGTTMATTTTGGTCACATTTAAATCAATGTGTCAGTCTGAGAAAGCGTTTGCAAGACTGCCATGAAAATATGAAAATATAATCTAAACATGATCTAAAGAAAATGTTTAATCCCTCACATAGCATATTCCTACACATGTGTTTCAGTTTGTATATGGTTTGTTTAAAGGCGTGGGCTTGAGAGAGAAATCAGAGTGTGAGAGACAAACCGTGTGAGAAACAGACAGATCGGGGCTACTTTGATGTGCTTCGGTGCTGCTAGGAATAGATGCTSGATAGAAAAAAAGCACACATCGCAGATTCAATGGACAAATGTTTGTCTACAGACCACTACAGTAGAACTGTGTGTGTGTCGCACAATAACTCACAAGAGACTCACACTCATCCATGTGTGCAGACTCAAGTTGTCAATCACGTGAACTGAAAAAAAAAGAAAAGAAGAAAACCCTTTTTCTCCCAAATATCCTCAAGCGAGRCAGACAACCGACACGCCTTTAAAGGGCATCAAAACAGCCTCCACCACATTTCAATCTTTGTTGTATTATGTTCCCTCCAGAAGGAGAAGGAAAAGTAGTATTTGTGTGATCAGAWATCTGCGACCAATATGCTCCCCATATGTCTGACTTYAGCGTTGTGTCTTTCAACTCYGGTCTTGTTTTTGTTTTRGAGGAATTTGGCTTTTCTGCACATATCTAKTTATCTATTCTTTGCTCTTATATACCCAGYGTATTAAGTGAAGCCTGTCKTTGTGTGGATGCTGACAGCCCATCACTTAGCAGTGACTGTATGGTTTGCTTTATCAATAGCACATAYAGCACTATTAGGAAAATGGGCCTAAATGGGGCCATAGGCCTACATTAGACACAGACAGAGCCCTGTAAACAGATCATGTAGAACTGCAGTTCAGATATGAAGCACATCAAGAAACRTCAATGTTTTTTCAATCTACATTCCAAGATTACTTCATTTCCATCACAMCGCCAGACTAGAGTTGCAGCCAACATCTGAACACTTCATCATTCATTGAAATATTACAGACACTAAGCTCWGTAACTCACAGCCATAGTTTGAAAWATTCATCTGTGTATTCACGTCTATTGCCATKACTCAACGTGGTTCAACATGGTCTCTGTACAACAGTAATTATCTATGRAGGCTGTCATATTTATTTGCCTAGTAATTTTAGACTGCTGAAGTCGGTTGGTCAGTGCGCTCACTGCGTCGTGTAGATTGTTAGATCGTGTCAGATTGAAGAAGTAACAGATTGTGACGATTTTTCCTTATTTGAGGCAGGGTGGTCTCTCTACAGCCTAGTGTCTGGGACTGTCACAACAACKTGACCCCCTGAACATTTCCAACACACACTCACCCCTGTCTCATCTGTAGGGCGAGGGAGCAATCCTCCCCAATAACAAAGCCGCCATTGACACTGACCCTAACCTCCTTCCTCCACCCCTCCATCCCCCTGGTCCTCATCACCCTCCCACGTTGCCCGCCCGGACCCAGTGCTGGGCTGGCCATAGGGCCCCGGAATGCGGTTCAGGTGGAGAGCTGTGCTGTTTCTAATTAGCAGGGTATAAATTAGCATTGCTCTCTCCTGTCTCCTCTCCAAACATTGCTGTCTCCCCATTCTTTTTGACTCCTCCACACTTCACTCTTGCTCTGACCTCCCCTCTGCCACACCGCCACATAAATTTCCTCTCTTTATGGCTCTTGTCTGCAGCCCCTGCACTACCCACTCTCATGCTCAGTGTGGTTAACGTGCAGTACATTTGGTATAAAGTTTGTCGTCGGTCAATGAGTGTATAAATCCAGTGTTTTATATTTGATTCTGAAAGGATATATACCTCCCAGGTTTACTGTAACTCTGCTCAAATCCTGTACAGAGGACAAGGACAAAGAATGACTCATATATTGTTTCTGTCTGCAATCCAGTATACTGTATGTTGGTTCATATTAATATTCAATTACAAAAGTAGAATGTGCAAAATGTGAAACTGAGCGACATGTAGTCTTTATTTCTGGACTTGTTACAGTGTTTGCGAGCTCTTTTTCCACAGGTCAGTCTGTTAAATGGAGTGTTATTTTTCCAGGGCAAATAATCAGTCAGTGTAGCCAAGTAGGACCTGAGGTCAACCTGGCACTGAGGGTTCACATCTGTTTAAATAAATCCTCCACGTGCCATCAGCAGTATAAACACACATCACACACACACACACACACACACACACACACACACACACACACAACACACACACACACACACACACACACAACACACACACACACACACACACACACACACACACACACACACACACACACACACACACACACACACACACACACACACACACACACACACACACACACACACACACACACCACACACACACACACACACACACACAGAGAGAAAACACACACAGTGATAGTTTTTCATCATTAACTTTTTTTCACATTCCCGCTTTTGGACCTGTCATCCCTATATTTTTTGTTTCCTTTTTTAGAGCGCGGGCTGCCGTTACTGAGAACACGCACATGGGAGGGAAATTTACAGAGGTGTCCTACCCCCCGTTCCAGGGATCAAATGCTCCCAAGGTGTCCTACTATAACTCTATATTTTCCCTCTGCCAGACCCCCCCCCCCCCCACTACCATGCACTCTTTTACAGAGCCGAGACCTCCGCTTGCCCTCTGAGCTCCCACTTTATGAGCCCCAGCTCATCCCTTGACTTGTAGAGAAACAAGACCGGGGCAGCCTTTTATAGGGCTGCTGGGGAAAAGACAGGGGAAAGGCCCAAAAAAGGAAAAGTATGGTTTAGTCTCCTGCTCCCTGAGCATCAGAGAGAGACATGGGAGGGTGATAGAGGGAGGGAAAGTGGAACGAAGAGGGAAGACTGCGGAGAAGAGAGGAGCAGTTTGCTGGAAGTGGTCATGCTGTGTTTTGCAGCAGCCTGCCACCAGTGTCTGCACCAGAGACCAGACAGCATCCCCTCTTCGACTGGCATTCCTCCATTCAGCTGACCAGGAGGGGTGGGGGATGAGGATGCAGAAAAAAGAGAGAGAAAAGGGACGAGGGCGTGAACTCTCCTCACTGTGGGCTCCCTCCTCCGCAGGAGTCCCGTGCCTCTTTAGATAAACACAGCGGATCAGTTAACAGCTTTCACCTCCCTCATCCTCCTCCCTCCTTCCCTCTCCAGATGTTTGGCCCATGCAGCCGAGTGCACCCAGGGCTGAGGAGTGGAGATCTCCACATCGATTGGAATGCTGCTCCTCATCCATCTCCATCAGTGGAGACGCCATTGTGTTTGACTTGAGATGTGACTGTGTTTTCCCTTCCCCACACCTGCAGCTTCCTCTGGACCTACCTGAGACCTATGATCAATCGCATTGACTTGGGAAAATAGTAGCAGAGGCAGCTGCGCCCCATGCTTTATGAGTTCTGCCTGTGGTTCCAGCAACCTGTGGATGAACAACATCCTGAGCACAGTTTAATTATCAAAGTGTTATTCCCATCAAACTAACCCAGGAACACATTTTATGTTCTCTTATATTCTTGCAATGGAGTAATCAGGCTCTACCTACCCCATCTGTTTTAAGATGTTGCTCTCTCTTCCCTTTCTGCACTGCTTGCGACTTTGTGTCATTCAACAGACTGTGTTTTAAATGGATTACATGCTCCTCTAAACCTGTCTATCTTATCATGCACCAGGCCCAACCTCATTAGTCAATAGCGCTCAGCAAACTGGTAGTGGGGAGTTCTGAAGAGACGCCCAAACTTAGCAGTGCTCATTTCAACACGGTGGGCTACCCTGTTGTTCAAATCCTCTCAAGCTGTTCCAGACATCTGACAACGCTCCTTTATTTATTGACTTCATTTTGCTCAGAGGGCAGGTTTACTTTCTCCCCTGAGTGATGTAGAGTTAATGTAGAGCTGTGCACTGCAAGTGTTTTTCTTCTCCTTTAAACCGTACTTAAGCGTTTAAACACTCTGGGTAATGACGTGCTGTTGTGGAAGTGAAAAACCATGCCGGATAAAAAGACAAACACCCTGCAGGCTTTCCCTGAGGAGAGAGGAAGCCATCGAGGAGAGGATGAGAGAGAGGAGGACCCTGTTAATCAAATGAATGAGCACCTCTTAGGGCCTTTGTGTCGACTGAGCTAGAGCGCTCAGAAACCCTGGGCTGTAGTCCTGCTTGCTCAGAGTGTGAAGAGAGATCCAGATTCTCTCGCACACACAGACAGATATCACCCCACCAATTGTAGGTTTCTGTTGTATTAATTGTTTTCTCTTCTTTGCTTACTTTTCCAACATGTTGAATATTGATATTGACGTCATATTTTGTCAGTGTATCCTGCTAGAAATGATAAATAGTCTATTATATGAAGAACTGTTTTCTCACATTTGTCAGCACAATGAGGGAGGACTTCAGTTGGCATCTGATAGATCCTTCCGGAAATTGGAACGATCACATATCAAATGTATCTTAACCAGAATTTTTACGTTTCGCCAGTTGGTTTTAAATCTACAAACTCTACTGCTGCTCTACTGTCAAAAGTAAGAGTCTGCTATGAAAATGAAAGTAACAGACATACAATGGTGTCCATACTGCATTTCAAACACAATGTTTGTGTATGCAATTTAAAACACAAGAGTTACTTGGAGTGAGCACATATTACAATGATCAATGAATTAAAATAGCTCTGATTGTTGGCAGAAGCTCAGAAGGAAGGGTTTCAGTCTCCCCAAGTTATTATACATAAATGCCTTTTGAGTATGGAGATACATCATTGTTTTGCTGTGTCTGTTTTCCTTTGGATGCATTGAAGTGATTCTCCCTACTGTAGCTCTACTGCCTTATAGAATCCTTCCCCAGAGCAGCTTTTTCAAATTTGGGGCTTGCGACACTCAGCCAAAAGCCGCAAATTACCCCCCTCTAGCAGCAGCGAATTAGGAACAATTTTGTGTTTGCTATAAAAAAAAAAAGGGGAGAGAGAAGCAAGGGGAAAATGTAGCTTACACCAGGGACCACACACGGAGGCAACATGGGATGAACAGCTCGCTGGCCGACAGATTGGGTGGCAGGGCGGTGCTTTTACGCTTACTCTCTAATCTCTGATCTTCACAGCAATCAGCTTTATCACATCACTGCTAAATAGTATAACACAACATTCATTACATACAGTAAGAATTACTGGACTTATGTTACTGTTCCATTGTTTACAAGCCTTTGAATTAGCTTTGTAATTTCCCCAACCCAGACCTGCAGCACTGATCAAATAAAGCTTTTCTCCAACCAGCACCCTCAGGGATGCAGTGACTTTGTTGACATTATGTAGCAACGGGTGAGAGATATGAGGTGCCAATTCAATGGATGTACTCTCTTTATGTCATTGATGCCATTTTTCAGTAAAGGGAGAGGGCTAGGTTTGGCTTCCCTGCTATGCGGTTGGTCTGAGCACCACGTAAAGTTTTTTTTACAAAGCGTGAGGTTTGGCTCGCCTGCCTAATCTGCTTCGATTGAGCCAGTCCATGTTTTTCCCATTCTGGCAACATTTTCAATGCCCTTTTAAAATCCACTTCCAAGTTGTAATATGCCACTGCAGACGTTATTGAGAGAAGAAAGAAAACCAGAACTGGACAGAGGAGGGTTGTAAGGAGACCTATCCCCTACTGTTACCCTTTAACTTCAGTTTCCAAATTCATCACGTCTCCATGGTGATGTCTGGTGGAGCAGGCAGGCCACTCTGTCTTGCTCAGAGATCAGTTGGCCAGAGCGAGACCTGGGCCAGGTTGGGGTTACTGAGTTATTCTCGTTAAGCCATAGGCCTACTACAACTGTAATCAGAGCCCGGCTAGCCTGACCCCACTCTGACACGTCTTGGACCAGATGTTAATTGTGCTTCCTGCTTCTTTTTGATTAAATGACAGCAGGTTTCAGTCTTTGTTTGTATGGCTAATTGCGCTCATTTGGTGCAATAAGCGGTTTAGGGGCTGCTGTGGGTGACATCACCCCTCAGAGTGCCTTTGATCTGAGCTCTCTGAGGATACGCTAGCTAGCGTTTCTTGTTGGCCACGGTTGTGCTAGGGTTAGAGCTGTTGGTCCATACCTGGGGTCTGGACTTGATGATGACAAGAAGGTAGAGTACATGATATTGCCCGATTCTTGTTGCCCAATCATTGGGCACATTGGGTAGAGCTCTCTTCACCCACCAGCCCTAAGAGGTGCCAGGCTGCAAGAGAATGGTGAGGGCATGAGGTCGCCAGCTGGGACGCAGCAGGGTACCAGGAAGATTGAAGGGGGGCATTGAGAAGAGTAGGGGGGTCATGACCAAATGCCACCCATTGAACTGCATAATGGCTGCATTAGAGGGCCTGTGTTTTTGTCTCACAGATGTTATAATGAGGCTGATTCGATTAACAATAAAACCCAGAGCACAACTGCGGATATTTTGATGTTGTTTGCGAGAATATTTTGATCTTGGTGTTTCGTGAGAGAAGTTGGGTATTTCTTCTGGAACATAGTCAGTGGGTGGAGGGTGTGGTTAGTCAATTCATGGGTATAGAGGCAAAGTCCATTAGGGTTCTATGATTAACACCAGGAAATCTAAGGCTCGACACCAACTCTGAGAACTTCACCCTTGTCTTATCAGGCACCCATCAGACCCCATGTCTACTAGTCTTTTCCTGTCTTGCAATCTCTTTATCTCCATCTCTGTAAAGCCTTCTCGCTACCTCTCTCTACCCCGCTCTCTCTCTCTTTTTCTCCCTCCCTCTCTCTCTACCACTCTCTCCCTCTTTTTCTTCCTCCCTCTCTCTCTCTCAGCGCGTGGCTGAGGTGTGAGATCATTCTCCTTCTGGGTGGCTTTCCTGCTATATGTCACTGTCATCTGCTGGCACCGAGGGTTGGGGGGGGGTCCCTTTTCCGAAAACACACTGCCCTCCACCGCGCCACACACATAAATTCTTGGGCACGAGACTGGAGAATGGTGCACCAACGCAGCACTCTTTTTTACTGGGCCTGGCAGGGTGAAGCACAGACCTATGAAGCAGGGGAGAGAGGGAGACGCGGAGGGTGGAAGATATATAATTGAATAACTCTGAAAAGCGGGGCAGCAGGGATCAGCCCTGCCAGGAAAAGCAAACGCCAACAAGCCGGGCCTGTGGAAGTCAGCCATTAAAGTGAGAGAAGAAAACCTCCGCTCTGATCAGCCGTAGCAAAGGGCTAGCTTTTCAAAGGCTAACTCAAAATGCCACCTACTTACTGTAGCTTCCCCCTCTATACATTGATACTACCACCCCCTCAATTCTGATCACTGTAGCCAACAGATAATCCCTTTGAAATTGTGCTGCACTTAAATGCTTGCATTGTCTTTGGTCTCTTTCAATTCAATTTCAATTCAATCAGTTTAAGTAATTTACAAACCACTCTCAACAGTTCAGGAAAATAAAAACATTCAAGGGAACTCATTCCAAATGACGCATTTCAAATGTAGGAATAACATTGAAACATTGTTTTTTCTCTAATGACTGAATTAGCTAAGGCTATCCCACAATGCACCACTCTCTGCACCGTGATCTGGCTGTGGAAAGGAAGAAAGGGGAGGGTGGGTGTTGGAGGAATGAGTTTACCTTGCCTGTTTGGCTTGGCCTTAATAATGCTAGAATGAAAGCATGGCATAGCAACCGTGTCAGGCATGAATGGACTTCTGACTAAATCRACAGACTTTKCCCARGAAATGGCCTCTACATCAGAGGGAAGATGTGAGTTATRATAAGTCATAACTGATMATCCACGTGGAACTGAGTAGAAACCTGGAGCGGTAAMRKGGCACGCATCACTGATRGGAGTCACATAAACCTACATTCATCAAGTTCATARTGTYATGAATAACCATAATGTGACATYGATTGGAGTCTTCTGTAGTGATGTATTCAATTTAAGGCCCAGTGTCATTGTTGTTACAATTGCTGAGCCCTTTTACATATTTAATATCTAAATGAATTGGCAGTCTCAAGGTACATTCTTTCACATGCCATTTAACAAGAACAAAAGTGAGACTATAAGAGAGAGAATGTAGGAGAGAGGTGGTGCTGACCAGGGGTTAATGCAACAGGTCTCCACTGACAGACAGAGAGGAGGTAGTAACAGTTTCTCTCACATCCTGTTAGACAGCCATCTTGAAGGAAATAAAATAAAGTCAAACACAACTGATTATTGGCAAGTTTCTTCTTCCCTTACGACTGGGGTGGAGAAGTCATGTATGTTAAAGGACAGCTGAACACACATACAAGAGGACATACATGCACAGTTTCTGTCTTGCTTATTTTGTCAGGTGCAGTGACTTTCCCCGCAGATAAATGTCACTCCTTTCTCTCTCTGTCAATAAACAGCACTCCTCTGCTTTTCTGATAGTTTGTTTGTCTCTTTCTCTATTTGTTCTTGATAAAAGAGGATTGACTTCTGCCTCATCTACAAAGCTTTCACACAGACCCATTGACTGACGCATGAGGAGCGCTTGACTTTGAGGTCTCATACCTGACCAGGGAAAGTGACTCTCAACCATAACGCCTGGTTAAAATGTAGACGTTTCAATGGCGCGCATCTGCAGCTTCTATATGTGCCGAGGCCTGATGATGCTAGTGTAATCAATGAAGGCACTGGCTGTCCAAGAGTTTACACTTGATCTATTTTCTAATTTATCAGAGTTCTGAGATTAATCATGACTGACCACATAATAAAAGATTGCATTACGGCTCTGACACTGTTATCATACAGTCTCTATTCGATACATGGGCTAAAATGACCCATTAGTGGGTAATTTTACCCATTTTCAGTTTTCTTTCAAGCAAATAAGTATCATTCGAACACTAAATATTTACTGTCAGATTATATGAATCTCATGCTGGATCTATTAAGGCTACTTCACCACAATTCCCACCACACTGTTTAAGATTATCAATAGCAATAATAAACGTTTAGTGTTTTATGTGCAGAAAAATATATGACCACAAAAAGGATCAAATAAACAGTATGAACCAGTATGAGCGAGTCTGTACATTTAAGGAATCAAACGTATTCCAACGGGGACCAACAAAGAAAATCTATGTGTATTTCTCTCTCATTCAAGCATTTTAACAATTCGCCATCAGGCAACAATCTTTTWAAAAATGTTACTCCTTCAATGGTTGCCAAACGGCATTAGACTGAATTGGATATTGTACTTCTATCCATCAGCCCTTTCCAAAAGCTTTAGAGTAGTCATCAATCTAAACTAGACTTAGAATAGAATGAAATAAATACTTTCCTCCCATGAAACCTAACATTATTTTCTTCCTGTCATTTTCAGTGTAACACAGCACAGTCTGGCATAGAAGTAAAAGAAAAACACAATAAATCTAAACAAGGATGTTAAAAGAAAACAACAAATATGGTTAATTATATAATTCAACATTTACATGAATAATCTGTCTCAAATACTCAATCTTCATTATAATCCATGAGAAATGTCTGTTACTTTGGGTTGAAACGGTAC
Source organism: Salvelinus sp. IW2-2015 (assembly GCF_002910315.2). Classification (NCBI taxonomy): domain Eukaryota; kingdom Metazoa; phylum Chordata; class Actinopteri; order Salmoniformes; family Salmonidae; genus Salvelinus; species Salvelinus sp. IW2-2015. The sequence goes on from NC_036860.1 coordinate 765,275, forward strand.
TAGAATCATCTCCAATGTGGCTCCAGATATTTCAAACGATATTAAGAGGGTAAGGAAACCTTATATTCCTTTTATGTTTTGTTCCTTTTATGTTTACAAATATATAGCACACAGTATCACAATTTAACTTGATTGTGATGTATCTTCATAACTTGATAGATTTGTTATTAATTACTTTAAAATATTGTTTTAAAACATCCATAATTCTCAGGGCTTTAATAGGGCTTTCTTAGAATGTAATATTGCTTTTATTTTCTGACTAATAGATCTATATTCCACGAATCTGGTTGTAGCAAAACCGAGTTAAATCAGGTCTTGTCGATGTCTATTTAACCACATATTTGAATAAATCCTCAACTGGCAACGGTTCGTTTGTGGTATACCTCTTTGAATAGTAAGCTATAGGCTCAAGCTACATCTCCCATACAAACATATTAAAATATTTCTATAAAAAAATTCTTATAAGGAATGCTTTGGAGAGACAACCAAATGCGGGTTTAGAAATTACCTCACAATCTGACATGAAAATATGAAGTCTTTGAATGTGTTGCACAGATTTGTTCAATTTTTGGTTTGAGAACGAGCAGGCTGTGTGGCCCCATGACGCAAAATCAGGCAATTATAATACGATGTTGAACTAATGGATGGATGTGGTGTAACTCAACTGACAATCTGAAAGCTGCGCAGCTACACAGACCGTTACTTCTAGACTTCAAATTTAGAAAGAGCATTAATTTACAATGTGTTTAACCGTCAGTTTTTGGCGATGAATGGCAAACGACAGCGAGATGCTGCAGAACAACCACATTGAGAGATTTTCATAATATATAAATAATTGCAGTAGGGCCTATATTGTAGCAATAAAAAAAAGGACAAAAATAAAATGTTTCAATTGTAGTATCAGAAAATCCTCAACATGTAGTCCTAACATTCCAGGATATTTGATTTAGCCTAGATTAGAGTCAACCCAATATTGCATCTCGTTCATGTGATCTTTATATCGTTTGATTCCGCACATCGCTTGATCCTCAGTCGCTGTTTCGACAGACACTTTTAAAGCTATAACCGTCAAAATGTAACAATTATTTTAAGAATTTTATTTGACTTAATATAGGCTTACATGTTTTACATGTAGGCCTAAACATCATATAATTGAATAAAATAAAATTTTATTATGAGAGAAATGCTAACCAGCCAAACTAAAATTACCCTAATTTGGTAAAAAGTTCTGAACATAATTTAACCCACGCATCATCTACACACTCAACAAAATGTTGAATTGAATGGTTTTCCTGCTGAAAGATGCAATCAAGTTCACTGCGCATTTAGTCCTACTATAGGTAAATATGTGCAGCTATATTTCCATTGATTAAAGATATATGCTATGCAATAATCCGTTTTTAAAGGCATCAATTACAGATCTTCAATTGTGCCACCATTGACAGTTCAGTGACGCAAAGGCCTATAAGAAAAATGACTGAGTTAAATATATTGTTTTAAATAATTCACTTTATTTCTTTCCGAATGTAAAAGGAAACTCGTCAGTTAAATATTTGCATTTCAATGGACAAATGTAATTTCATACTTTAGAAAGAAAAACGCAAGATGCTATGAAAAATGTAATAAATGCAAGGCATAAATCTACAGCATTCTTAAGAACTCTTCAAATAGGCCTAGATCAACAAGAAAGTCCATCCAATTACCATTTGCCAAATACCTGTGTTTCCACAAGAGCTTCAAAAATCTCTATCACCTGAGATACAAATAAACAATTTAAAGTCTGAAACACAACTCAAATATTCACAAGCACTGCTCATTAGCCAGGTCAGAGGTGCTGCGCTGAGTTTGTAATTTCTGATATTCTTCATGTAAACTGACGAGATGTGGAGACGCCGCGGAGTGAAACAGCGCAGGGGACGCATATGGAGCGCTGGAGGTCAAAGCGGAAGAAAAGGTGGCATAGCGGCTCGGATTGAAGGACCCGATAGTGACAGGCTGCTGTGATTGAAGAAAAGCCTTGGCAGCGAAAGAGTTCCGGGTAAACAGGCTCGACAAAGCCGGTAGGAGGCTGCTAACAGGTGGGATGGCGGGCGCGCATGACGAGTGCGCATGGTGATGGAAGCCGAATGGATATATCTCCAAACTGGGTAGCTGAAGACCCGCTGTGCCAAGTCCATAAGTACCATAAAAGTTGTGAAAGCCACTGGGCTCAAGGGGTTGCTCCTTGAGCACCCCGAAACGAAAATGCTGGCGTTTGAACCTCTTCCTTCGGCGCAGAAAGCTCCCATTCTCAAACATGTCCGAAGAATTGGGGTCTAGCGTCCAGTAGTTTCCCTTCCCTGGATTACCAGGCTCCCGGGGCATTTTGACAAAGCAGTCATTGAGCGAAAGGTTGTGTCTGATGGAATTCTGCCAGGCAGGGAACTTCTCACGATAATAAACGAAGCGGTGGCTGATAAAGTCACATATCTCGCTGAGAGTAAGTCGCTTTTTGGGGCTTTGTAATATGGCCATTGTTATCAAAGCGATGTAGGAGTACGGAGGCTTTACCGACGCCGGGCTTTTACTTGCTGCTGGAGGACACTTCGACGTGGGTGAGTAGTCGTCCCTATCCTCGTCCTGCCCACTAGAAGACAAACAAGTGTCGGGTTCATGCTCTGCGCTTCTCGCCTCTTCCAAAGGTAAGGACACGAGATGCTCCTCTCCGTTATCCCTGAGTCCCTCTCCTACTACGTCAATAACTAAATCTTCCATGGGCTCCAAGTCCAATGTCATAGTCCACGGGCAGAGCCAATATCACCTGCCCCAACAGGTGGGAAGGGTCAGTTCTTTGAAAGGGATAGATGCTCACGCGCAAGGCTTTGCCCTCTCCATTCACAAAAAAAACAAGCTTAAAATATGTGCGCTCCAGCCCCCTCTCACGTTAGTCATTCAAGATGAAAAAATAACCCTTCAAAAAATACAAAGCCTTTTTATCTCCAAACACGAAATGGAACAACCTTTTAGCCTTAAACGGAGAAAAGGGAGGCTGAGAAAGTTATGAAGCACCGTGAGTCTTCCAAGATGTCCAGCATCCTCTCCCGTTGGTTTCCTGTTGGAACTGTAACCCTATTGRATCAGGTGACTGTGATGTCATGGTTATGCTCGAGGAGAAGCTCTTAACCAATCGAAACAAGGCAATCGGTACCAAAGTAACACCCGTTAACTATCATCATGCCATCACTCCAAATTCATATTTCATCATATTTCAAATTCCATTCAGTAAATTACCATTCGTTTAACAAGTGACAACTATAGGATCAATATGGTGGGGGAAAATGTTCACGTATTGCCTAATTCTGTTATCCAATTAGACCTAGGCCTACTTGTAGATGGCTATTCGAAATATCAAATATATGTAGTAGAGATATAGCCGCCCTTGATCATCTGAACTATCACAACATCAATAACACATTTTAAAAACAAAATGACCTATAATTGTAATTTCGTGAAGCGCCAAAATCAAAGATAACTCAACATAAGCCTATAACCATGAATCAACTCGTCGTTTTTCTGAATAAATAATAATGTCCTACTAAGGGCGCTTCGAACATTTTTCTTGTACTATTTTAGCAACATATGCCCATGCGCAAAACATGGAGGAGAGTATGAATTGAAGTATGAGTATGAAGGAAAGGCGACACAATAAAAATTWGCCTAAAACCTCCATCACACCGACAGCTTTGTTGTGTTTTGGTACACCAGAAGTACATTCCTTTCCAATGGAACTCTGCGTTTGCCATGCAGCATTGTGTTACAGAGGCAGTTGCAGTGCGTTCTGTGTGGTGCATAGTTTGGATTTATCGAACATATGCATCTTATTGTATGCATAGACGGCTTGACAGAAACAGTAGCAGATGGTGAATGTTCAACTTTTGTTGCACACATATCCAGAAGACGCTGCGTACATTTTGCGAAAATCACTACAGGGGTGATCGAGGGCTGGATCGAGGCATAAATTCTAACATTATGCACAAATGGCACCGACTAAACAACTGTCATGTAGGGAAGCGTGTTGAGTTAGAAATGTTGAAAATACGAGTTTGACATTAAGTTTAAAAAATCAAAGTGAGGAATAATTTTTATTAGGTGATGCTTCTTTCGGGAAATGATGTGGTTTGGATAAAGGCATAATGCTTGTGAAAATATCACTTCACATACTGCAGCAAGAGGCCCAAATTCAAAATTCTGCAATAATTTAAAGGCTAGATTAAATAAATCCATCTACTGTAGATCGATGAAAAATAAAGGTGGTAGGCCTATTCATATTAGTCAAGGTAAGTGAGACAAATCAAAGGAGAGTGAAGATTAACAACACCACAACAATTGTGTTGATATTGGGGACTTGCAGTGACGGAAGAGAAGTATGAGCCAACTCCATAATCTATACCTATAGTGGCAAAACAATTAGTGGACCAGTAGGCCTATAGGTCACCTTCAGAAGGTATCTATCCCTATAGACAGAGACAATTTACGGCGCCTTGCAACTTTTACAATTTATAGAGGGAAATATAGCCTATAGAAATGTATAGTAGCCTACTTATGCTCATAACATGCTGCTATTATAATAGCAAAATGAATAATATTCGAGCATATTGAAACTAGGCTAATATGCCAATTAAATGTAGCAGCTAGCCTACTTGTTATTTCGTGATAGGCATATGACTAGATCTGGCTAAGGTAAAGGGCACTAGGCTTGCTGACATCATTTTTTTCCTCCACGAGAAGCCTAGCGAGAGGTAACAGGACGGTCATAATAAGAAAAATGTAATTGATATGCCTTATTTCTCATGAACAAGGAAACCATCGGCCTGCTACTCAATTGATAACACACACCTTTAAATATATAACAGTCCGTAATAACACTGTCAAATTGCCTTTTATATAGGCCTAATAGCCAACTGAGAATAAACTGGTATTATGCTGAAAGTAATAGATTTGCACTTGCCAATATATAAAAGGAATGCCAAAAGCGGAGGGCACTTTTGTATTGTTCGAAGGCCCTGGGATGTTTGTGTTTAATGATTTAGTCCTTTGTTGGGATTTCCACATTTCCTATTGATACCCCAGGGCAGCGGGCGACTGGGCTGGTGTGGGTGGGCTACGTTACCGACAAAGCTGCAGCTGATTTGCCAAATTCATCACGCATGTCTTCAGATTGGAAACAGGTCCAACGCCGTGCCGGAAAAACGCGTTGTGTGGTTTCAATAACAAAAACGATAATAATAGAAATTCGTCTGAATTTCCACAGATAGGGTGCTAAAATGACAATAGCTGGCACGATAAACATGATTCATTTCTCGTTGTAAAGTCTCGTTGAGAAACCAAAGATGGAAATGATCAAACCAACAAAGGCCCTATACTGAGATAGCCTATTAGCTAAGTGACAGTTCATTATAAGAAACAATTGAAAGTTAACGCCCCATCCGATATTGTTATTAGATGCGACATGAAAGATGATGCTGTCGCGTAAAAGTTGTAATGCATCGTCATATCACATCGTAAATTATATTTAAAGCAGCTTAGTCCTACAGAGAAATAGAGCTAAACCCAAGTTAAATTCACCTGCTGATTAACTTTTTAGTAATTTGAAGTATAGGCGTTCCATTCATTTGTTCTTCAGACCCCAGACTCTCTCTCACTCACAAACACACACGCGCACACAGTAAATCATTTAAAACTATTATTCTTCAGACATTCGTCTACATATTTCTGTTTCCAATCCTGTCAAAATATCCCTTCAATGTGTAAGCCTGATCACACTTTTTTTTATTAAGAAATATTGACTAGCACTTCAAAGACTGAGGATGTTTTCTGTCAATTTCACATAAACACCTCCTCAGCTTTATCCACTTAAAACCTTGGCAGTGCTGTGTTGAATGACTCAGGCATAATGAGAGAGGCATTGTATATCATGAATTACTAGTCCATCCACATTTAAGGAACTGCTGAGTCAAACAATAGTGATGTAAGAAACGAAATAACGGGAAGTGTGTTCATGTGTATTATTCTGTGAATGATGCTTGACTCATTCTCTCTGCATTTAGAAGGGCTCCAGAAGAGGTTGGAATTTCATAAATCATCAGGTCAGTACGTTTTGCTTTACTACAGTTTCCACCATCGCCTTGATCTGATGTAATTTGTGTGTGCTATTATATTTACCCCCCCCCCCCATGCCTTCAGTTTCAAATAGCTTTTGGCAAATAAACAAATACTACATCTCTATGAAGGAGCACATTTCCAAGGAGTCTACGTCAAACCACATGTTAACTACAGAGGACCAAAATACATTTATAGTTTAGAATACCTAGTCATGTTGAGTGTGTACAGGAGAGACTTGGCTCCAAAAGCGAGCATGACGCCATCTTGTGGCATAAATGAAAAATCACACCATCACGTTCAAAAACATAAGACGTCATCAATTAACACTTAGAGCAGGGATGGGCAACTAACTGGCTGCCCCACCCTTTTGTGTACCAATACAAAATAGTAATAATAATAACTATATATATATATATATATATATATATACATACACACACACACACACACACTACCGGTCAAAAGTTTTAGTTCATTCAAGGGTTTTTATTTTTACTATTTTCTACATTGTAGAATAGTAGTGAAKACATCAAAAATATGAAATAGAACATATGGAATCATGTAGTGACCAAAAAAGTGTTAAACCAATCAAAATATATTTTATATTTGAGATTCTTCAAAGTAGCCACCCTTTGCCTTGATGACAGTTTTGCACACTCTTGGCATTCTCTCAACCAGATTCACTTGGAATGCTTTTCCAACAGTCTTGAAGGAGTTCCCACATATTCTGAGCACTTGTTGGCTGCTTTTCCTTCATTCTGCGGTCCAACTCATCCCAGACCATCTCAATTGGGTTGAGGACGGGTGGTTGTGGAGGCCAGGTCATATGATGCAGCTCTCCATCACTCTCCTTCTTGGTCAAATAGCCCTTACACAGCCTGGAGGTGTGTTGGGTCATTGTCCTGTTAAAAAACTAAGCACAAACCAGATGGGATGGTGTATTGCTGAAGAATGCTGTGGTAGCCATGCTGGGTAAGTGTGCCTTGAATTCAAAATAAATCACTGACAGTGTCACCAGCAAAGCACCCCCAGACCATCACATCTCCTCCGTGCTTCACGGTGGGAACCACACATGCGGGGATCATCTGTTCACCTACTCTGCGTCTCACAAAGACACGGCAGTTGGAACCAAAAATCTCCAATTTGGACTCATCAGACCAAAGGACAGATTTCCACCGGTCTAATGTCCATTGCTCGTGTTTCTTGGCCAAAGCAAGTCTCTTCTTATTATTGGTGTCCTTTAGCAGTGGTTCCTTTGCAGCAATTCGACCATGAAGGCCTGATTCACATAGTCTCCTCTGAACAGTTAATGTTGAGATGTGTCTGATACTTGAACTCTGTGAAGCATTTATTTGGGCAGCAATTTTTGAGGCTGGTAGCTGTAATGAACTATTCCTCTGCAGCAGAGGTAAATCTAGATCTTCCTTTCCTGTGGCGGTCCTCGTGAGAGCTAGTTTCATCTGGTTGAAACAACGTTTAGGGTTAGATTTCACAGATTCCTTTATTTGCAAATTGAACGAGTGGAAATACAAAATCGATCATGCATGCTATATGGACCTTTTTAGGATATGAAAAATGATTTTATCTCACAAAACGACACTTCATGCTATCTCTGGGACCCTTTGGATGATAAATCAGAGCAAGATTTCAGAATGTAAGTACACATTTCACCTTCAGAGGTGAATTTATCAAACCTATCGTGATGAAAAAAGTGTTTTGTTGTTAGGAGCTCTCCTCAAATAATAGCATGGCATTTTTATCGCAGTTATAGTTGAAACACATAGGAGAAATCCCAAATCCCCCCTCCCCTCCCTTCCCTCGCCCATCCATTTGCGCGTTAATGCACAAGCGTCCCAAAGCTGATGGAGTGAAAATTATCGAGGGTGCTGTAGCATCTAATTAGACCCTCTGGTAGGCACTTCGATTGAGCCTGCACGCTGCAGGCTTTCTTGGCGATTTAGAATACCATAAAGCACTGCGTTATTTCACACAAAATAATGGAGAGGCGTGCCTAATTATATGACACGTGCATTTGTTTACAGTGTGTCTGCTGTCGAGACTTGACAAATGCAAAATATTAAATACCTACCAAATTAAATGTTTAACTGTTACTGAGTTGCTGCCATGCTATGTTGTTGTCTTATGTCTCTCTTTAAATAGTGTTGTGGTGTCTCTCTTGTCGTGATGTGCGTTTTGTCCTGGGATATTTTTAATCCCAGCCCCCATCCCGTAGGCCTTTTTCCTTTTGGTAGGCCGTCATTGTAAATAAGAATTTGCTCTTAACTGACTTGCATAGTTAAATAAAGGTTAAATAAATAAAAATATTATTTGGAAAACAACAGGGGGATTTGTACATTTGAATTGCATGCTCATTTTATTATTTAAAAGTGAAACATGAATTGCATCACGAGTGTGTCCTGAGGTTGATGGGTTTACTTATCCCCTCACCACTCTCAGAAAGTACCCACAGAGATTCGTCAGCAACAAGTGACAACAGAACACCCACGAGGCTGTGGTTTGGGATTCACTGAAAAGTTGTTTGTGATTTACCTTTTTTCTGATCACATTCGTTCGGTTCACTTTTGTCAAGTCCTTTCAAAGTGTGTTGCATTATGAGGATATAAATTGTCCTACATTTCGACTGCATAAACGTTACAAAAATCATGTGATCAAAAGTAATAACGCTCTATTGTCAGCCAATCATGAGTTTTTTTTTGTTTGACCCACGCCAGGGTGACAAAAAACGTGACTAAAACAGGAACCAACTTTGCGCAATTCATGTATACAGTAGATATGTGATATTTGAGACTCTCACACTAATTGATTGTACAATGTACACATATATGTGTTCAGTGTGAGTGTGTAATATGGGGGTTGGAGACATGTTTATTTGGACATAATAAAGAAAAACTTGTTTAAAACTTTTTATGGATAGGGGGCAGCATTTTCACTTTGGATGAATAGCGTGCCTAGAGTGAACTGCCTCCTACTCTGTCCCAGATGCTAATATATGCATATTATTATTACTATTGGATGGAAAACACTCTGAAGTTTCGAAAACTTTTTGAATGATGTCTGTGAGTATAACAGAACTCATAATGCCGGCGAAAACCTGAGAAAAATCCAACCAGGAAGTGGGATATCTGAGGTTGGTCGATTTTCAACTCATCGCCTATTGAATTCCCAGTGGGATATGGATCTGTTTGCACTTCCTACGGCTTCCACTAGATATCAACAGTCTGTAGAACCTTGAATGAAGCTTCTACTGTGATGTGGAGCCGGATGAGAGGGGAATGAGTCAGTGGTCTGGCAGAGAGCCAGGTCCTGGTCACGTGCATTCCACATGATATCGACTTGCGTTCCATTACCTCTATAGACACAAAGGAATTCTCCGGTTGGAACGTTATTGAATATTTATGATAACATCCTAAAGATTGATTCTATACTTAGTTTGAAATGTTTCTACGACCTGTAATATAACTTTTTTAAGTTTTCGTCCGACGTTCGCCTGGACCTGCACGAGCGTTTGGATATGTGTGCTAAAGGTGCTAACAACAGTAGCTACTTGGACATAAATAATGGACATTATCGAACAAAACAACAATTTATTGTGGAACTAGGATTCCTGGGAGTGCATTCTGATGAAGATCATCAAAGGTAAGGGAATATTTATAATGTAATTTCGTATTTCTGTTGACTCCAACATGGCGGAGAAATTTTGTTTCTATCTGTGCGCCGTCTCAGATTATTGCATGGTTTGCTTTTTCCATAAAGTTTTTTAGACATTTGACACAACGGTTGCATTAAGAACAAGTGTATCTTTAATTCTATGTAAAACATGTATCTTTCATCAAAGTTTATGATGAGTATTTCTGTTATTTGATGTGGCTCTCTTCAATTTCTCCAGATATTTTGGAGGCATTTCTGAACATAGTGCCAATGTAAACTGAGATTTTTGGATATAAATATGCACATTATCGAACAAAACATACATGTATTGTGTAACATGATGTCCTATGAGTGTCATCTGATGAAGATCAGCAAAGGTTAATGATTAATTTTATCTCTTTCTGCTTTTTGTGACTCCTATCTTTGGCTGGGAAAATGGCTGTGTGTTTTTTGGACTTGGCGGTGATCTATTTTTGAAAATATTTTTGAATTTCCCGCGCTGCCTTTTCAGCGGAATGTTGTCGAGGGGTTCCGCTAGCGAAACGTGTGTCCTAGAAAGGTTAAACAATGTGTACACTGCCATTTTGCACTGAGCCTTGCTGTTGGAAAACCACATCAGTAGCTAGGTTTCAATCCAATTGGCTACAGATTTTCATGCAAATATTATAACATCCGCATAAAGAAAATATGCCAATTTTCCCATCAGTGGTGTGTTGCCACCAAACTGACTTGTGGATTAAAATCAGTGTGATGAGGTAGTGCACAAAAAATTTACTTTTTTGCTTACGTTTTCATGTACTTAATAAAAATCGAAAGTTCAATGTGTTCCTATGGCATTTTCAACTACTAATATTTTTGTAACAAAAACTGTTGTATTAAATAGAAAATGTTCCTACTCTGGTCTTGACACATGCACTCTAGCCAACAGCTCACAGTTACAGTGAGGGTAGTTTACATACACTAAGTTGACTGTGCCTTTAAACAGCTTGGAAAATTCCAGAAAATGATGTCATGGCTTTAGTTGCTTCCGATAAATTATGTCAATTAGCCTGAGTCAATTGGAGGTGTACATGTGGATGTATTTCAAGGCCTACCTTCAAACTCAGTGCCTCTTTGCTTGACATCATGGGAAAATCAAAAGAAATCAGCCAATACCTCAGAAAAAATGTTATAGACCTCCACAAGTCTGGTTCATACTTGGGAGCAATTTCCAAATGCCTGAAGGTACCACGTTCATTTGTACAAACAATAGTACGCAAGTATAAACACCATTGGACCACACAGCCGTCATACCGCTCAGGAAGGAGACGCGTTCTGTCTTCTGGAAATTAACGTACTTTGGTGCGAAAAGTGTAAATCAATCCCAGAACAACAGCAAAGGATCTTGTGAAGATGCTGGAGGAAACAGGTACAAAAGTATCTATATCCACAGTAAAACGAGTCCTAATTTTACATAACCTGAAAGGCCGCTCAGCAAGGAAGAAGCCACTGCTCCAAAACCTCCATAAAAAGCCAGACTACGGTTTGCAACTGCACATGGGGACAAAGATCGTACTTTTTAGAGAAATGTCCTCTGGTCTGATGAAACAAAAATAGAACTGTTTGGCCATAATGACCATCGTTATGTTTGGAGGAAAAAGGGGGAGGATTGCAAGCCGAAGAACACCATCCCAAACGTGAAGCAAGGGGATGGCAGCATCATGTTGTGGGGGTGCTTTGCTGGAGGAGGGACTGGTGCACTTCACAAATAGATGGCATCATGATGCAGGAAAATGATGTGGATATATTGAAGCAACATCTCAAGACATCAGTTAGGATGTTAAAGCTTGGTCGCAAATGGGTCTTCCAAATGGACAATGACCCCAAGCATACTTCCAAAGTTGTGGCAAAATGGCTGAAGGACAACAAAGTCAAGGTATTGGAGTGGCCATCACAAAGCCCTGACCTCAATCCCATAGAAAAATGTGTGGGCAGAACTGAAAAAGTGTGTGCGAGCAAGGAGGCTACAAACCCGACTCAGTTTCACCAGCTCTGTCAGGAGGAATGGGCCACAAATTCACCCAACTTATTGTGGGAAGCTTGTGGAAGGCTTCCCGAAACGTTTGACCCAAGTTAAACATTTTAAAGACAATGCTATCAAATCAAAGAATATTTGTCACGTGCGCCAAATACAACAGGTGTAGACCTTACAGTGAAATGCTTACTTACAGGCTATAACAAATAGTGCAAAAAAGGTATTAAGGTGAACAATATGTAAGTAAAGAAATTAAACAACAGTAAAAAGACAGTGAAAAATAACAGTGGCGGGGCTATATACAGTAGCGAGGCTATAAAATTAGCGAGGCTACATACAGACACCGGTTAGTCAGGCTGATTGAGGTAGATGTACATGTAGATGTGGTTAAAGTGACTATGCATATATGATGAACAGAAGTAGCAGGGCACACAATGCAAATAGTTCAGGTAGCCATTTGATTACCTGTTCAGGAGTCTTATGGCTTGGGGGTAAAATGTTGAGAAGTCTTTTTGTCCTAGACTTGGCAAGCCGGTACCGCTTGCCATGCGGTAGTAGAGAGAACGTCTATGACTGTGGTGGCTAGGGTCTTTGACAGTTTTATGGCCTTCCTCTGACACCGCCTGGTGTAGAGGTCCTGGATGGCAGAGCAGCTTAGCCCCAGTGATGTACTGGGCCGTACACACTACCCTCTGTAGTGCCTTGCGGTCGGAGGCCGAGCAATTGCCAAAATGAGGCTCAGTAGTGTGTGTGGCCTCCACGTGCCCGTATGACCTCCCTACAACGCCTGGGCATGCTCCTGATGAGGTGGCGGATGGTCTCCTGAGGGATCTCCTCCCAGACCTGGACTAAAGCATCCGCCAACTCCTGGACAGTCTGTGTGCAACGTGGCATTGGTGGATGGAGCGAGACATGATGTCCCAGATGTGCTCAATTGGATTCAGGTCTGGGGAACGGGCGGCCAGTCCATAGCATCAATGCCTTCCTCTTGCAGGAACTACTGACACACTCCAGCCACATGAGGTCTAGCATTGTCTTGCATTAGGAGGAACCCAGGGCCAACCGCACCAGATATGGTCTCACAAGGGGTCTGAGGATCTCATCTTGGTACCTAATGGCAGTCAGGCTACCTCTGGCGAGCACATGGAGGGCTGTGCGGCCCCCCAAAGAAATGCCACCCCACACCATGACTGACCCACCGCCAAACCGGTCATGCTGGAGGATGTTGCAGGCAGCAGAACGTTCTCCACGGCGTCTCCAGACTCTGTCACATGTGCTCAGTGTGAACCTGCTTTCATCTGTGAAGGCACAGGGCGCCAGTGGCGAATTTGCCAATCTTGGTGTTCTCTGGCAAATGCCAAACATCCTGCACGGTGTTGGGCTGTAAGCACAACCCCCACCTGTGGACGTCGGGCCCTCATACCACCCTCGTGGAGTCTGTTTCTGACCGTTTGAGCAGACACATGCACATTTGTGGCCTGCTGGAGGTCATTTTGCAGGGCTCTGGCAGTGCTCCCCCTGCTCCTCCTTGCACAAAGGCGGAGGTACGGTCCTGCTGCTGGGTTGTTGCCCTCCTACGGCTCCTCACGTCTCCTGATGTACTGGCCTGCTCCTGGTAGCGCCTCATGCTCTGGACACTACGCTGACAGACACAGCAAACCTTCTTGCCACAGCTCGCATTGATGTGCCACCTGGATGAGCTGCACTACCTGAGCCACTTGTGTGGGTTGTAGACTCCGTCTCATGCTACCACTAGAGTGAAAGCACCGCCAGCATTCAAAGTGACAAAAACATCAGCCAGGAAGCATAGGAACTGAGAAGTGGTCTGTGGTTCACACCCTGCAGAACCACTCCTTTATTGGGGGTGTCTTGCTAATTGCCTATAATTTCCACCTGTTGTCTATTCCATTTGCATGACAGCATGTGAAATTTATTGTCAATCAGGGTTGCTTCCTAAGTGGACAGTTTGATTTCACAGAAGTGTGATTGACTTGGAGTTACATTGTGTTGTTTAAGTGTTCCCTTTATTTTTTTGATCAGTGTATATATAGTGTAGGTTGAATTAGCTGTATCCCTGAAAACCAGATGCATCTGGTTGTGGGCAATTCCACTAAGGGTGWYCCCTGGCTCTACATGGAGCACAACATCAGGAAGTAGCATTAGCCACTAGTATGGTGGTGGAAAATTGTGTTTTGTAAAGAAAGAACACATATTTTCCCWGGTTTTTTCCCGCCTTCTCGTCATTAAATCGAGTTAGAGTGTAAATCGACTCCATTGCAGCCTAAATGGAGAATGTTTTATGTACAAATATATAAAGGAAGAGAAGCTTAGACCTAACCCCAGAGAGAGAGAGAGATATGCCAGTGGCATGCTACAACACCTAGATGCATTTCTTCATGTCAAATGGCTCCTGCGTCAGCTATACAGATAGACGTACAAAAGGAGGCTAATTCGTAAATTTTCGATCCAAATATTTTTATAAAGATAAGCATTATATTGTTAGATTATAGGAGTAACTCTGGTAGGCCTGAAACAGACTTTCTCACCTCAAATTCAACTGTCTGAGTCAGTTGGAGAGCCGGGTCGGGAGAGCTGCCTTCATATCATAGTCCTGCAGTAGCTAAAGTTTAATAATAACCACACCAAACCTTCACAAACATCCCTAAACTTTATTAGGATAATATAAAAAGTCAAGCCATTGTTTATAGGGAAAATATGAACAGAAGATTGAATGTAAACCAGGGAGAAAAAAAACACACAACCCTCCCCCCAGTAGATTTCGACCTGTCCCTATAGTGTCCGACTTTCAATTGTTGCAGATGCACCTTGCTGACTTCACTCCTTACCTTTTGTATACAGTTGGTTGCTTTTGCCTCACCACTTAAACGAGCCCTCTGTTATTAGTTACTGAGTTTTCCCAGTGAGGTCACTTTAAGGTCAGAAAAAACTCCCTTCCCTACTTATAGCACATGCATTGCAGCAAAATCGGTGAACTAATTTATATAAAATCACCCATCAATCTTATTACAATTTTCAAAAAAGACACACTTCCTCTCATAGATGGGGGCTGAATGGTCATTCATGGTGTGATGTCGTAGTTGTACAGGCCAGATGTTCATGCTCATTTTTTCCCCCCATGTGTTTAGTTCTCACGGCAAGCTGAGTCTCTGGCACCCTGCCTGTCTGGAGGAATGTAATTTCAGTTACTCAATGTTTACTTAAATTGTATTGTTTGTCACTTCCTGTTTTAGTGAATGTAATGTTTATTACAGAACATTGTATTTAAAGTGTGGACAGAGATTGTGATATAGACTGAGTATACCAAAGATTAGGAACCCCCCTTTTGCCGTCAGAACAGCCTCAATTCGTCGGGGGCATAGACTCTACAAGGTGTCAAAAGTGTTCCCCAGGGATACTGGCCCATGTTGACTCCAATGTTTTCCACAGTTGTTTCAAGTTGGCTGGATGTCCTTTGGGTGGTGGACCATTCTTGAAAACACACAGGAAACTTGAGTGTGAAAAACCCAGCAGTGTTGCAGTTCTTGACACAAATCGGTGCGCCTTGAATCTATAACCATACCCCGTTCAAAGGCATTTAAATATTTTGTCCTACACATTCACTCTCTGAATGGCACATAGACAATCCATATCTCAATTATCTCAAGGCTTAAAAATCCTTCTCTAACCTGTCTCCTCCCCTTCATCTACACTGATTGAAGTGGATTTAACAAGTGACATCAATAAGGGATCATRGMTTTCACCTGGATTCACCTGGTCAATCTATGTCATGGAAAGAGCTGATGTTCTTAATGTTTTCTATACTCGGTGTAAAGCATGCACAGAGATGATGATTTAAAGTGTTATTAGGTAGGCCTATTTTTGTAAATAAAACAGTCAGCTTTAGAGGCCCGGGTGGTGTAAAGTAGCCCTACTTGCAATAAAATGTAGTACTTTTAATAAAAGATTATTGAATTGAATTAAATTGGATTCAATTCAAGCCTGCTTTCCCCTACTGTCTTTCATTGAAACTCCCCATCATACAGTAGGTGAACGAACATACAGTATATCATGCCCCTTTCAATGGTAGAATAAAATAAATAGCGTCTGTGGCCAGGCTGTCAGGGAAAACTACTGGCCCTCATATCATAGTTAGGTTCAGAAGTTTGGTGATCCGGTGAGCCTAATCACTGGCGATGATGATTCTTTGTTGAAACGTTCCATCCTGTGTGACGAATGTCTTGTGACACAATACGCATATTTCAGCTGTTTGTCCACAGCTAGGTCGCATTAGAAATGTTCTATTAGTCGATGTCAGTTAGGATTCCAATGTACTCATCTTAAATGTGTTAATACATAGTTGTCAATGAGCAATATAGCGCTGTGCACTTTACTCTGGTTAGTAAAGAAAACATCTGGTTAGTAAAGAAAACATCTGGTTAGTAAAGAAAACATCTGGTTAGTAAAGAAAACATCTGGTTAGTAAAGAATCATCAATGCATTCAAAACTCAAGCATTTCATAAAATTTCATGACACTTTCATTTGGCATTTTTCCATCTGTATGATGTGCCAGAGGTTTTTCCATGAGAAAGCTGTTGATAAATCAAAATCAAATCAAATTTAATTTGTCACATGCGCCGAATACAACAGGTGTAGTAATGCTTACTTACAAGCGCTTAACCAACAGTGCAGTTTTAAGAAAATAGAGTTAAGAAAATATTTACTAAATATTTACTAAATAAACTAAAGTTAAARATAAAATCTATAAAAAGTAACACAATAAAATAACAATAATGAGGTTATATACAGGGGGTACCGGTATCAAGTCAATGTGTCTTGCTGTCACTCATGAGTTAAAGGGAGAAATTCCCTACCTCAATCAGCGCTCAGTCAGCCAAATCCCCAATTTCACAATCTTACAGAGAATTTCCCTACCACAATCAAACATGCCACAATGACTCACTTCCAGAACTCGGCTTTAAAACAGCTCTCTCCCCACAGTGGCAGACAAAGCGGCTCTCTTCTCATAGCGGCAGATTCAAACTCGCCACAGACAGAGAAGGAAGAAGAGAAAGAAAGAGAACTCGCAACCGAACTGAAAATAAGAGAAAGATATAACAGTATCTGTTACCAGCTAGATAACACCATTAGACTTTGTTAGAGGATTTCTAGTAGGATCATCTGTAACTCCAAGATGAGCATCAGAATGTCAGCCAGCCTTGTCGTTGTGCTCCTGGCCCTCCTGACCATTACTGAGGGTGAGTTTATATTATTACCTACATCACTCTGACTCAATGCATTGACACCAATGGACATGGTTATGAGCAGTAGGAWTATTATTTACCTTTATATACTGTATCTTATTGTACATACAAATAAATCTCCATCTCTCTCTCTATATATATGAAATATATACTGTATATATGCCATTTAACACACACTTTTATCCAGAGCAACTTAGTCATGCTTGGATGATTCTCTCTCTTTCCCTCTCTSTAACTAATCAAGTGTGTTTGTCATCACGGTGGATACCTGTGTATTCTTTCTACCCCTGACCCTTGACATCTTACCTCTAACAGGGATGAGTCTGAGAGGCGTGGGGGCTGACCTGCGATGTCGCTGCATTGAGACGGAAAGCAGACGAATTGGTAGACTCATTAAGAAGGTGGAGATGTTCCCTCCCAGCTCGCACTGCAGAGACACTGAGATCATGTGAGTCCTGCTGCTTCCTGATTATAGTCCTATTACWCTGGCAAATGCTTACTGTAAAATATGGTTATTATATGATGTTGACACTAAATGTGGTTACTATATAACGTTCATTTCAAAAATATATAACTTCAATTAATCAGTTCTACTCCCTGACTACCATCCAATTTCACTAGCTAATGCTGACACTAAAATGTAGTTATTACCAGGTTTCATGATTGTCTGACTGTGCTGTGTGTCTGTCCTGCAGTGCCACTCTGAGCATGAGTGGTCAGGAGATTTGTCTGGATGCCAGCGCTCCTTGGGTCAAGAGGGTCATTGAGAAGATGCTGGCCAAGTAAGTACTATATAAACTTGTACAACCTAAGGATGTAAACCGACCGGGTAAAACAACACAGATAGGATGACTGTCTTTTAACAAAGAGTTTGATTGGACAAAATTACGTCATAAATACAGCAGAGTATGACTTGCTTCACCTGACAGAAATATGTCTAGGTTCAAGTGCCATTTTCTTTCATCTTTTATTATCCTGAGCTTTCGGAATTTTCTTGTCTAGCTTTACAAAAAGTTGTGAATCAACTTCACATGGGCAATTATATTGTAATAACGTAATCTTTCATTTTCCTCAACAGCAACAAATGAAGAGGGGGAATCATTCCATGAATACTCTGGGATTCGGAACTGTTACAAGATACAAACCAAATAAGTATTTATAAGATTGATAGGCTGAATTCTATCATGTTCTATCCAGGTTGAAATACAAAACTAGATTTAGAGTGGCATGAGACTTTTAAATGAAGAGACAGTCGGTTTCTTATATACAACCAAGTACTATGTACTAAGCTTATATTTTRTTTGTATTTATAAAGTGTTTTTCTTTCATTGTTATAATCAAATGATGAGATTTACATGCATTCCGGTTGTATTGGAATGATTTCGTATGAATAACGTCACATCCTACTTGACCCCCAAACTAATGTATTCATGCAAACCTCAGTATATTTATTGATATATTTATTTATTTGSCTATTTATTCATATTAAACTGTTGGATCATGTTGAAACTTCCAATCTAATTCAATTACAATAAATGYGTGAAAAAAACCCTGTGAAATCTGTCTCTCGCTGTCTCTATTTCCTGTATATAACTATTACTCCACTTCTAGAATTCAATCACAGCTTTTTACAACAGCTGGACTTAGACAAGCCTTATGACACTTTTCCCTGAAGCAAGGGATGGTAGAGCATTGTAACAACACGACTAACAAGCAATCATTCAGTAAAAATAAGGACATCTCCTCACAGTAAACCAAAAGTTGGATTTCCATTTGACAGGAAAAGGGTCATTCATTGTTGCCCGTTTGAGTCATGGATTAAGATAGTGCTTGTTACTACACAGTGGCCAATGAGCTCCGCTTGGATACAAGTCACTTTAGAGCAGTGGTTCTCAGCTCATTTTGCCTGGGGACCCAAATTTGACAATGACAATTGAGTTGCGACCCAATATGGACTGTTGATTACATTTTATAATGTTGTATTGCAGCTGCTTTCTTGGGCAGGTTTCACTTGCAAAATAGACTCAATTATGGTATTAAAGAAAGGCATTAAACAGCCATATTAACTGAGAAAACATGTAGTATAAATTCATGAGAATAAGCCATTTAATTAAGCGACCAGTTCAGGAGTGGGGTGTAATAAATTATCAGACTCACAACACATCAAATCCAGCCCAATAATGTTAATGAACTGTAACACATACCAGTGTTTAAAATAGTTTTTTTTCTATCATTAGGAATTCTTAATCATCAATTACCATGTGAATAGTTATACAACTTAGAAAATATTTTTTTAAAGGTGTACATTTTCAACCAGTTCAATGAAATGTTATATGAATGTCAGAATTAATTAACAATAATAATTAACATAGTGAACAATAACTCATTAACCTGTGTATGTATTGTGTGTGTGCGAGCGTGCACATGTGTGCGTGGCCTGTCAGTGTGAAGCTGGGGGTGTTCCTTTAGTTTGATAAGTTCATTGAATTCTGGGGTGATGGTTGACAGGGCAACTCGGAGGTCATGCTGGCAGTCCAATTTGTTTCTACTTTTAGTTTTCAGCACGGCCATAGCAGAGAAGTCACTTTCACACAGATAGGTAGTGCTGAACGGTAGCATGATTCATGACAGGCGAGAGCAGGATACTCTCCCATTACGATGCACCAGAACTGTGGCAGTGTCATTTCCGGGAACTTCATGCTCAGTCCGCGATCAAATGACAGCTCAAACAGCAGATCCTTTTCGTTGCTTGGCAACATGAGGCTTCCCATCTCCACTCGAAAGGTGTTCGGTGTCCAGTCGTCTAGTCTCCTGTTCTCCTCCGGGAAGTAGTCGCTCTCCTCCGGGAAGTAGTCGCTCTCCTCCGGGAAGTAGTCGCTCTCCTCCGGGAAGTAGTCGCTCTCCTCCGGGAAGTTAGTCGCTCTCCTCCGGGAAGTAGTCGCTCTCCTCCGGGAAGTAGTCACAAAACTTTCCCTGCAGGTTGACAAGATGCTGTTTAACAGGGTTTTTCAGTGTGTCGTGGAGCGCTATGCTGATCAGATTCTGAATCTCGAAATCAGCATTGGGAAACATGTCAAACCTCCTGTCCGAAACATAATATGACCAAACAGTAAGCTTAATCTTGAAGGAATCCACTTTGTCCCTCTGTTCAAATTGATTGCGCCCCCTCCCTTGCATTGACACATTGAGCAAATTCAGATGATCAAAAATATCCGCCAGGTAGGCAACCTGCGCAAGCCATTCTTCACAATCAAAATGTTCGAAGCTCATAAAAGCAACCCAAAAGTTTACCCTGGAAAGCCAGTGGACCTCTGCATGATAAAGCACCTGCTGGTGCTCCCTCCCCATATCCCTGCAGAAGGCCTGGAAACACCTGCTTTTCATGGAACTCTTTTTGATATAGTTGATACACTTTTTCACATTCTGGAGAGTGGCGTGGTGCTCAGGCACGATGTCCTTCACTACCAAAGCCTCCCTGTGTAGGAAGCAGTGGTTCCACGTCGCACTCGGTGCTCTCTCCAGGATCAGCTTTACTAATCCGTTGTGCTTTCCCGTCATGGCAGCTGCCCCATCAGTGGTCACACCCATCCCAGGCCAGTCCCACCGAGCCCAGGTGCATATCCATTGTGCTAAAGACAGCCTCTGCGGTGGTGGTGGGCAAATCAGCACTAAAGAGGAACTGCTCCTCAAAGTTATTATCCCAGACGTGTCTGACAGACCATTAGAATTGCATTGTTAGCCACATCTGTGGATTCATCAAGCTGCAGTGCATAATGGCCATTTGCAGTGTTGCACTATGATGTCTGACACGATATGTCCTCAGACATGTCCTGGATTCTCCTCCTCATGGTGTCATTGGATAGGGTTATGGTTTTAAGTTTGTTGGCGGCAGACTATCCCATGATTTCAGTGCACATAACAATCGCAGCAGGGAGCATGAGATCCTCTGTGCTGGTTGGGCTTTTTTGCACTTACCAATATGCTGGGCCACAAGGTGCCTTTTCTTGTACTGTGCATACCTTGTTCAATTCATCTTGTGAGGCCTCCAGATATTGACATTTCTTTAAAAAAAAGTAAACTGTCTGTCTTCATGGCTTGGATGCTTGGTGCCCAGATGCCTTTTCATTTAGGAAGGTTTCATGCTCTCATTAGCTAACAGCTCATTGCATAGGACCCACTTCGGTCTACACCACTGGAGGCTCCTCAGAGGAGGAAGGGGAGGACCACCCTCCTCAGTGAAATTTCATAAAAATACTATTAGTGAAACATTAAAAAAGTTATCCTTTTTGAATAAAACTAAACCAAATAATTGATTAAAATACACTGTTTTGCAATGAAGGTTTGTGTGCGGTTGCTCGGCCATGGAAACCCATTTTATGAAGCTCCCGACGAACAGTTATTGTGCTGACGTTGCTTCTAGAGGAAATTTGGAACTCAGTAGCGAGCGTTGCAACAGAGGACAGACAATTCTTACGAAATTTGATGAACTGACTTCTTGGAAAGGTGGAATCCTATGACGGTGCCACGTTGAAAGTCACTGAGCTATTCAGTAAGGCCATTTTAATGCAAATGTTTGTTTATGGGGATTGCATGGCTGTGTGCTCGATTTGATACACCTGTCAGCAACRGGCGAAGGGCTGTTCACATACTTTTGTATATATAGTGTATGATCAGGGCCGGCCCTAGCCTTTAATGTTTTAAAGTTAATTTCCTGCAATTCTATACATTATGCCATTGAGTAGAGAGGAAATATTGCCATTTTAAAGCAAGTTTTCTGCAATTCTACACATTTTGCCATGTGTCAGAGAGAACATTTAGCCATTGTATAACTMATTTCATGCAATTCGGGCTAGGACCAGCCCTGCTCCCACAGCTCACTAACAGCATCACAACAAAACACACATATGCTTTTGTTGAAGTAAATACTTATTTCCCTCTCACACTATCGGTTCCTCAATGTGGTCTACTGCCCACCCTTTTCCCATCGTAAACCCCGTCTCACAATTCAACGCAGGCCCTGGTGTTGTATCACTTCATGATTTTGCCCCATAGAACATCCGATGAAGGGAGTAGGCTAGTTGAAACACACACTTGGATCCCAAATCACCCCCTTCCCCCCTCCATTTGCGTGTTCACGCACAAGTGTCCATAAACTGAAGGAGCAAAATGTATCAAGGGTGTTGTAGCATCTTGCCTATGCCGTTCCGCCATCGCTCATCCATATATTTATATGTACATATTCTTATTCATTCCTTAACACTTGTGTGTAAAAGGCAGTTGTTGTGTAATTGTTAGATTACTTGTTAGATATTACTGCATGGTCGGAACTAGAAGCACAAGCATTTCGCTACACTCGCATTAATTAATCTGCTAACCATGTGTATGTGACCAATAAAATGTAATTTGATCTAATTAGACCCTCCCGTAGACACTTCTATTGAGCCTGCAACGCTGCCGCCTTCATAGCGAATTAGAATACCATAAGGAACAGTGTTATTTTTGAGTTTGCGCAATTTCACTCAAGAATGGAGAAGCGTGACTAATTATATGACACGTGCATTTGTTTATGTCTGATTTCGAGACTTGACAAATACAAAATATGAGATACTTATGAAATTAAATGTTTAGCCTGATGTTTTATTATTTAAAAGTGGAACATGAATTGTCCTGAAGTTGATGGGTTTACTGATCCCCTCACCACTAAATTCAAGGGACTTTATTGGGTAGGCCGTCATTGTAAATAATAATTTGTTCTTATCTGACTTGCCTAGTTAAATAAAAGGTTAAAAAAAACACATTTGTGGCCTGCTGGAGGTCATTTTGCAGGGCTCTGGCAGTGCTCCTCCTTGCACAAACGCGGAGGTGCGGTCCTGCTGCTGGGTTGTTGCCCTCCTACGGCCTCCTCCACGTCTCCTGATGTACTGGCCTGTCTCCTGGTAGTGCCTYCATGCTCTGGACACTACGCTGACAGACACAGCAAACCTTCTTGCCACAGCTCGCATTGATGTGCCATCCTGGATGAGCTGCACTACCTGAGCCACTTGTGTGGGTTGTAGACTCCGTCTCATGCTACCACTAGAGTGAAAGCACCGCCAGCATTCAAAAGTGACCAAAACATCAGCCAGGAAGCATAGGAACTGAGAAGTGGTCTGTGGTCACCACCTGCAGAACCACTCCTTTATTGGGGGTGTCTTGCTAATTGCCTATAATTTCCACCTKTTGTCTATTCCATTTGCACAACAGCATGTGAAATTTACTGTCAATCAGTGTTGCTTCCTAAGTGGACAGTTTGATTTCACAGAAGTGTGATTGACTTGGAGTTACATTGTGTTGTTTAAGTGTTCCCTTTATTTTTTTGAGCAGGTTATTTATTTGCCTATTTATTCATATTAAACTGTTGGATCATGTTGAAACTTCCAATCTAATTCAATTACAATAAATGCGTTAAAAAAAACTCTGAAGTCTGTCTCTCGCTGTCTCTATTTTCTTTATATAACCATTACTCCACTTCTAAAACGCAATCACAGCTTTTTACAACAGCTAAACTTAGACCAGCCTTATGACACTTTTGCCTGACGCAAGGGAGGGTAGAGCATTGTAACAACAATACTAACAAGCAATCATTCAGTAAAAATAAGGACATCTCCTCACAGTAAACCAAAAGTTGGATTTCCATTTGACAGGAAAAGGGTCATTCATTGTTGCCTGTTCTACACAGTGGCCAATGAGCTTGGTTTGGATACAAGTCATTTTAGACTACCCCACTCCAGAAGGGATGATTGTGCTTTCATTTGATGTTATTTGAGAAGATTCAGAACTCATCAACAAAAATATTTTGCTAGATGAAACTTCGCGAACAGACTAATTGATGCAACATATCACGGTGCTCACATTTTTAAATATCTGGCAGTGGAGCTTGGTGCTCTTTTGGTCATTACATGATCATAAGGTACATGTGTTTTAAATTCATTATCAACCACTATGTGATCTACATCTCATGGCTTCAAGTTMATTTGCTATACTTCAATGCTGTACTGGGAACAGAAGATACGCACAACTGACAAGGTGAAGACATTGTAGACTCCAGGTGAAGACGGTGTAGACTCCAGGTGAAGACGGTGTAGATACACAGCTTTGTACTATAAGTGTTTTTGAACCAGCTGCAATATACAACTTCAAGGAACTTAAAGTTCCCAGGACCTTTAGTATCCTAATGTAACTGAGTTGAGTTTGCTAAACTCACTCCTCAGAGTTTTTTATTTATTTTCTTTTTTGGTGGCGTAGCTTGTTAAAGGTGTTTCAAGAGGGTGGTGATGTGCGTTTGCAAGACAGAGGACAGGAAATCTAGTCTCAGTGCGAGCTGGTGAGCCAAGAAGCTATGCTGTTGAAGCAGCAGCGTGTGGCCGGGTACACTAACAGGACTTACCTTGCGCGATTCGTGTGGACACATTTGTATTAGTCCAACTTGTAATTCTCTTGTCAACTTGCTAAGCACAGTATGAATCTATGGAGAAATTTGGTCTAGCTCAGGGAGGAGGAGTACAGTACACTCCTATTCATAAGATAATTTTGAAAGTTAAGACGAAGAAAATGTACAGTAAACCTGGCTAGGCATTTACCCTAATACCATGCTATCCACTCACCTAAGAAGTTTATGTGCCACAAGGAGCTACCATGAGCAATCAAGATAACATGGCACTTCCTTTTTCACCCTAACTCAGCTCTCTTTAATCCTCACTTAATTCTCGCTTTGATCCTCACCGCTCTCTTTGGGTCTCAGCCTCTCTCTTCCCTAAACTTAGTGGTGTGCAGGCACATGTCCGTCCACATAGAAGTTGCATGTGACCTTGGGCAGGGTGACCCCGATGCCATCCAGCTTTGGGGTCAGGATGATCTGGCAGCGCAGACGAGTTCTCCTGGAGCAGAGGGGCCATATCCAACATGTCATCCTGTGCAGCCATTTGATACAACTGTATGACAATCATAAACTTGTGTCGAAAATTAAATGTATATCTTTCCAGAATGTAATAATTACAGTGCATTTGGAAAGTATTCCGACTGTTTCACTTTTTCCATATTTTGTTATGTTACAGCCTCATTCTAAAATTGATTCAATATTTTTTTTCTTCTCATCAATCTATACACAATACCACAACAACAAAGCAAAAACTGTTTTTTAGATTTTTTTGCTAATTTATTACAAATAAAAACAGAAATGTTAACCTTATTTTCATAAGTATTAAGACCTTTTGCTGTGAGACTCGAAATTGAGCTCAGGTGCATCATGTTTCCATTGATCATCCTTAAGATGTTTATACAASTTGAATGGAGTCCACATGTGGTAAATTCAATTGATTGAACATCATTTGGAAAAGTACACACCTGTCTATATAAGGTCCCACAGTTGACAGTGCATGTCAGAGCAAAAGCCAAGCCATGCGGTCGAAGGAATTGTCCGTAGAGCTCCGAGATAGGATTGTGTCGAGGCACAGATCTGGGGAAGGGTACCAAAACATTTCTGCAGCATTGATGGGCCCAAGAACACAGTGGCCTCCATCATTCTAAAATGTAAAGAAGTTTGGAACCACCAAGAATCTTCCTAGAGCTAGCCAGCCGGGCAAACTGAGCAATCGAGGGATCAGGGAGGTGACCAAGAACCCAATGGTCACTCTGACAGAGCTCCAGAGTTCCTCTGTGGAAATGGGAGAATCTTCCAGAAGGATAATCATCTCTGCAGCACTCTACCAATCAGGCCTTTATGGTAGAGTGGCCAGACGGAAGCAACTCCTTAGTAAAAGGTACGTGACAACCCGCTTGGAGTTTGCCAAAAGGCACCTAAAGAACTCTCAGACCATGAGAAACAAGATTCTCTGGTCTGATGAAACCAAGATAAAACTCTTTGGCCTGAATGCCAAGCGGCACGTCTRGAAGAAACCAGGCACCGCTGGGGTTGTTTGTCAGCGGCAGGGACTGGGAGACTAATCAGAATTGAGGAAAAGATGAACGGAGCAAAGTACAGAGAGATCCTTGATGAAGACCTGCTCCAGAGTGCTCAGGACCTCAGAATGGGCCGAAGGTTCACCTTCCAACAGGACAACAATCGTAAGCACACAGTCAAGACAACACATSAGTGGCTTCGGGACAAGTCTTTGAATGTCCTTGAGTGGCCCAGCCAGAGCCCAGACTTTAACCCGATCGAACATCTCTGGAGAGACCTGAAAATAGCTGTGCAGCAACGCTCCCCATCCAACCTGACAGAGCTTGAGAGGATCTGCAGAGAAGAATGGGAGAAGCTCCCCAAATACATGTGTGCCAAGCTTGTAGCATCATACCCAAGAAGACTTGAGGCTAATCGCTGCCAAAGGTGCTTCAACAAAGTACTGAGTAAAGGTTCTGAATATACTTTTATACATTTGCAAACATTTCTAAAAACCTGTTTTTGCGTTGTCATTATTTTGTGTTGTGTGTAGATTGAAAAAACGATTTAATCAATTTTAGAATAAGGCTGTAATGTAACAAAATGTGGAAAAGGTGAAGGGGTCTGAGTACTTTCCGAATGCAGTGTACATGTTATTTAATGCTTTCATGGTATGGTGTCATTATAAACAGGTATTTTTAAGAGGGCATTACATTGCACTTGTACTGTATCAGACATGTGTGTGTCCTGTACTGGATTATTCAGCAAGAGTGTGGGGTGCTAAGATGTATTTTAAAAATGAAGATGTCCATAACACAGCACTATGTTACTTTTTAGGTGTCCACAAGTTTGCAACTTGCAATAACTGGGAACATGGGCTGGGAACCCTGTGAGGTGAGATGGAAGGCATGTATGGTGAGACTTTGGAATAGTCTGTTGGATATGCCAACTGCTAGAATTGCTAGTAAAGTTGTTCAATTGGATCTATCCATAGGGGGAGCCTGGGCAACTGAAATGTCTGACCTTTTTCAACAGTCTGACTGTGAACATCTGTACGAAATCCAAATTAAGGGAGACATAGATATGATTAAAATACAATTGTTTGACGCAATAGGAAAAAAAAATTAGTAGAGGAGATTAATCATAAACCCAAATTGAGAACATTTTGTTTGATTAAGGGTGAATTCGTGTGTGAGAGATATATTATGTATAACTTACCTAACAGCAAGAGATCGCTATGTGCACAGCTAAGATCGGGGATTTTGCCTCTGCGAATTGAAACAGGTCGGTATTGTGGTGAAATGGAAGAGGAAAGCCTATGTAACTACTGTGACCTCGAAGAAATAGAGAATGAAACTCATTTTATCATATATTGCCCTTTCTACCACTATATACGCTTGCTC
This sequence comes from Salvelinus sp. IW2-2015, assembly GCF_002910315.2. Taxonomy (NCBI): domain Eukaryota; kingdom Metazoa; phylum Chordata; class Actinopteri; order Salmoniformes; family Salmonidae; genus Salvelinus; species Salvelinus sp. IW2-2015. The sequence continues at coordinate 792,681 of NC_036860.1, forward strand.
TTATTCCAGAAAGCACACCAGATAGACCCTGGCATTATGTGGCTGAGCAATGAGGAGAAACTGAAATGGTTTTTTGTCCATTGTGTATTTCCGTTTGTGGAATATTTAGATAAAGCCTGGAATAAAAGAAAAAGGGCTACCTGTAATTAAATTGTAATAATGTTYAGCTTCTATGTGGTAAATGGCACATGTGTGTATATAGATTGTGTATAGGCTTGTCTCTCATATGAATCTTCTCTTTGTGCCAGACTGGGTTCAAATGCCTACTGTTTATGTTTTCTGTAAATGGTATGCATGTATGTATGTATGTGTAACAGTATAACTTTAAACCATTCCCTCGCCCCGACACGGGCGCGAACCAGGGACCCTCTGCACACATCAACAACGGTCGCCCACGAAGCATCGTTACCCATCGCTCCACAGGCCACGGCCCTTGCAGAGCAAGTGGCAACACTACTTCTAGGTTTCAGAGCAAGTGACGTAACTGATTGAAACGCTACTAGCGCGTACCCGCTAACTAGCTAGCCATTTCACATCCGTTACATATGTATGTATGTATGTATGTAGTAGTATGTATGTATGTATGTATGTATGTATGTATGTAGTTTGTATGTATGTATGTATGTATGTATGTATGTACAGTTGAAGTCAGAAGTTTACATACACTTAGGTTGGAGTCATTAAAACTTGTTTTTCAACCACTCCACTCCAAAAAACGTCATTCAGTCATTCATGTACCTTACCGCCCTTAGATAAGACAGTAGACCTGTAGTTTTTATTGTTCATCACCTCTCCTCAGGTTGGGGCTGCTTGTCGACGTAGACTTCATTTACATACACATGGCATGTAGAACAGGCCACACGAAGCCTCATATGCACCTGAGTATAAACACAGTACCAGATGGTAACAGAACAGATCACAAATAGACTATGAAATGCAGGCACTGTTGTCTTTCCAAGCAGTATTCTAAGACAGAAAGACAATACATTTCAACTTCTTGAGGAACCCATGTCTTTGATCATGGACAGAATGTGGGATGGATAGAGGATGTTGTCCTCCACATGAGCCTTCACTGGGAGGGATTCTCTGTCCTGAGTGGGCTATGTAAGCAACTTTAACTCTGCAGACAAGTGACAGAGAGCAAAACAATTGGACTACAAGAAAATTATGATACTTTTGTAGGCAAAACAAATATTTCAATAAATGTAAAAAAGATGAGCAAATGATGTCACTCCCAAACAGAAGGCCTATTTCAGTTACTTTTAACACACACATATAAAATAGGCTAAACATATGTGGCACAATTTCAAAGACATTCCTTAATTTCAACACCTGGTTATAAAGACTGTAATAGACTATTTGTACAAATGTTTCAAATTATACAAACTAAAGTATTACAGTTTATCCTATGGTAGTTTCAATGAGCAGCAATAGCCCAAAGGCTGGCAGATGTCAATATTGAGTCATGTCATCTTACCATCCAAAGGCTTTGTATGCAGCCGGCTATACATATGCTCGTATCCCCGTGGACTGGTTCATACATAAAACATTCTCCATTCAACCTGCAAATAAGGTTTTCACTAGTTACCACAATCACAAAGTAAAAATGTCTATATCGTAAAAATTTATGAAAAATTTATGCTTTTTAAAATTTAAGGTTAGGGTTAGGTTAGCAGCGAGTTTTGATTAGGGTTAGGTTAAAATCAGATTTTAAGAAGATAAATTGTAGAATTACATGGTAACTAGTGACAACCATGCTAGAAGTGGCTAATGCCTAGGAATGCTAGTCCCGKGTGTTGAGTAATGCATTCAGCCAATCAGGTTGCAGCAGTCTGTTGTTTACGCCTGGCTAACCTAACAAATCAGGTGTAAAAGAAAACGCCTGAGCGGAGTTCCCACATCCGGTTTTCAGAGGGAAAAAAAGCTACACTACATGACCAAAAGTATGTGGACACCTGCTCGTCGAACATCTCATTCCAAAATCATGGGAATTAATATGGAGTTGGTCCCCCCTTTGCTGCTATAACAACCTCCACTCTTATGGGAAGGTTTTCCACTGGATGTTGGAACATTGCTGGGGGGACTTGCTTCCATTCAGCCACAAGAGCATTCGACAAACATTTCTGTATGGACTTTGTTCACTGGGGCATTGTCATGCTGAAACAGGAAAGGGGGTTCCCCAAACTGTTGCCACAAAGTTGGAAGCACAGAATTGTCTAGGATGTCATTCCATGCTGTAGCATTAAGATTTCCCTTAACTGGAACTAAGGGGCCTGGCTCGAACCATGAAATACAGCCCCAGACCGTTATTCCTCTTCCACCAAACTTTACAGCTGACACTATGCATTCGGGCAGGTAGCGTTCTCCTAGCATCCGCCAAATTCGTCCGTCGGATTGCCAGATGGTGAAGCATGATTCAACACTCCAGAGAACGTGTTTCCACTGCTCCAGAGTCCAATGGCGGTGAGCTTTACACCACTCCAGCCAACGCTTGGCATTGCGCGTGTTGATCTTAGGCTTGTGTATGGCTGCTCAGCCATGGAAACCCATTTCATGAAGCTCCCAACGATGTGCTGACATTGCATACTTTTGTATATATAGTGTAGGTTGAATTATCTGTATCCCTGAAAACCGGATGCATTTGGTTGTTGGCAATTCCACTAAGGGTGACCCCTGGCTCTACACGGGGCACAACATCAGGAAGTAGAATTAGCCACTAGTATGGTGGTGGAAAATGGAGAATGTTTTATGTACAAACCAGTCCACGGGGGATACTAGTTTATAACTAGCTGCATATAATGCCTTTGGACAGTAAGATGTAACAACTCGGCATGCACTCAGAACTTACTTTCAAGGAATTTTGATCCTTCTAATATTAGACTGGAGAGGCTTGGGAATTCCCCCTGGACGGCGAGCATTGGTGGAGGAAGTGCAATGATGCGAAGGTGTAAAAATTGTGCTGTTAAGATCAGAGATTTGTCTCCTGAGTATACATCTTTGTTCGAGGTGTACATGCCTACGTCTCCTGATTACAATCCAATATGTCTTATGCTCAACCTTGATGATCTTGAAATGGAGTCAGATGGCAGTGGTGAAGGCTCTGAGGTTGAGCCAGTCCAGGATGAAGTAGGCCTACCTGCGGTGACAGGTGTAGTGGAGACTTCCAACGTTTGCCCTGAGAATTCTACCAGAGATGAGTTTGGACAGGTAGGAGTGAGCCTTTTGGAAAGAGTGGATTCTTGCTTCTTGGCCAACCTATACATTGTGTCGGGCTGGGTAAAGGACAAACTGGGAATGGATGCATGTGAAAGTTTCCAGAAGTGGAATTGTTTCGATTTGTTGTGTATCCGCCCCCAGAGTAAGCACACGCTTTGAGTCACGTGGCTCGGGGCTCAAACTGTGGTGTGCTTTGCTCTCTGGAGCCGCTAAAAGGGGTCATCAGTGGGGTAGTGTTGAGTGTAAAAGGGGTGATCAGTGGGGTAGTGTTGAGTGTAAAAGGGGTGATCAGTGGGGTAGTGTTGAGTGTAAAAGGGGTGATCAGTGGGGTAGCGTTGAGTGTAAAAGGGGTGATCAGTGGGGTAGTGTGAGTGTAAAAGGGTGATCAGTGGGGTAGCGTTGAGTGTAAAAGGGGTGATCAGTGGGGTAGTGTTGACCTATGTTCCAAACTCGCTCTGTGCCTTTGGCGCCAAGGATTCGGCCACGTTGCAGCAGTTTGTAAAAGGGAGATCCCATAATGTGAGAGGGCATAGTCAGAGGGAGAGTACAGTTGGGATAGAGAAAGCACTGTGTCAACTGTAGGGGTGTACAAAAGCTGAAGAACAAACGCACATCCAGGTACGCGCAACAGCACGTCTTCAACCTCAGGAGGCTGAAGAAATTTGGCTATGACCCTAAGACTCTCACAAACTTCTACAGATGGACCATTGAGAGCATCCTGTCGGGCTGTATCACAGCCTGGTACAGCAACTACACCGTCCTGTCCAGAGGGTGGTGCGGTCTGCCCAACTTATCACCGGGGGCACACTGCCTCCCCTCCAGGACATCTACAGCACCCGGTGTCACAGTAAGGCCAAGCAGATCATTAATGACCTCAGCCAACCAAGCCATGGCCTGTTCACCCTACTACTATCTAGAAGGTGGGGTCAGTATACTGTAGGTGCATCAAAGCTGGGACTGAGATACTGAAAAACAGCTTCTATCTTAAGGCCATCAGACTGTTAAATAGTCACCACTAGTCGGCATACACCCAGTACCCTGCCCTGAACTGTCACTGTCACTAGCCGGCTACCACCCGGTACTAATAGAGACAGCTGCCCTATGTACATAGTCACRGAACACTGGTCACTTTAATAATGTTTACATACTGTTTTACCCACTTCATATGTAAATACTGTATTCTAGTCAAGGCCTATCTTATTTAACTATTGGTTTACATATACTATCCATAATGTCTATACATCCCATCATATCTACATGTATATTTATAATCCGGACTCTGACATTGCTCGTCCTAATATTTACGTATTTCTTAATTTGATTATTTTACTTTAGATTTTGTGTGTATTGTTTTGTATTGTCAGATATTACTTCACTGTTGAAGCTAGGAACATAAGCACTTCGGTACACCCGCAATAACATCAGCTAAATATGCGTACGCAACCAATAAAAGAAGAAGAAAAAGAAGAATGAAACGATTCAATATCACCATCTGCCGGCATTTGGGTAGAGYAGCCAGAAGTTGGAACAGCGAGATGACTTCCACTTCCAATTAGATGTTTGCAGGCTTCTTGTCGTGGTTCTGAAAATGTCCATGTTGTATTTCTCTGTCTGCTCAATATTCAAGTATTCAATTGAGGCAAATTAACATTGCCATGAGTGTGTTTAGGTCACATAAAATCGAATTAAACCTAGGCGAGAAACAATGTTGCCAGTTCGAAAAACAATGACACGAAGAAATGATTACATACAACGCTTACATACAAATGTGTCAATAGGCTAATTTTCTTTCTCTCACGGGAAAGACAAAGCCACACATTTTGTGTGGCACTTCAATTGCTTTTGACAACAGAGGGAGCTCTTGCATTGCATTTTAAAGAAGAGGGCCAACATTAACYTTTCATCGACAACAAGCAGTGGTAAGTTTTTGTTGTTCTTGTTTGTTATTGAAATGGAAATAACTTTCCCTGCATTCCCAACAGCCTATACATTTTATTATAAGCATTAAATTGAAAACAGTGAGGGTAAGGTTAAAACTCTTGAAGGCCTACACAACCTTTCATGCTGTAATATGGCTGAGATATTCCCCAGAGCACACACACCACTCTGTCTCTCTCACACACACTGACAAACTCCCACCTCATTTAGCTTGACTTAATTACCTTCTTTGACTGACACCATACACCACACTGCACTAGTTAAATACTGCCTAGTCAAATAAAGGTTAAATACAATTAAAATAAAACTAGCAGCTGTACCTGTGTTCACTGGCTGTTACCTCCTGAGAAAGCAGTGGGCTACCACTTCATATGTGTTGTAGAGGCACTAATTAAGATACTATATAATGATGGGATATTGCCAACCTGGACTCAGGGGGTAGATGTAACATAGTAAATGTAAATCCTTTTAGTATGATATGTTATGTTTGGTATGATATGTATTAATTTGTGGATGTCCATCATACATTTTGTATAATATGTTACAAATTACAATTCATACAATATTTTACGAATTTGCAAAATGTATGATGTGTTACGAATTCCAATTTGTTGTGGCTAACATTGGCTAGGTGGCTAACGCTAAAGTTAGCTAGGTGGCTAAGTTAGGTGGTTAAGTTAAAGGGTTAAGGTTTGGGTTAGGATTAGGGGAAGGGGAAGCTAACAAATAGATGCAAAGTATCTAAAAAGTAGTAAATAGTTGCCAAGTTACTAATTATCTGAAATGATCAGCTTGTCCGTGATGAAATTCAAACACGCATCCTTCGGGTTGCTAGACCTTCGCGTTATATGCCGACCCTTCCACCCCGACCAGCCATCCTGCTTTTGTTTTTGCCTTAAGTAACCTTCTGTTTTATGTAATCAAACTTAACATATGCTACTGATTTGAGTGTCCCAGATTTACATTTACTATGAGACCAGTCTGATATCGCTGATAAAGGTATTACCTCAGCAGTTGGACATGTCAATTGTGTAGCTCTGCAGTAAAGATGGAAGCACAGATGGAAATCTTACCACACTTCCCATTATTGTAGCTACGGTTCTTGGCACCTAGAATATCCCTTTACCCAGTTGGCCTCGGTCAGTTGTTTGTTATTGTAGGATGTTTGAGGGGCATTAAAAATCTGTCTAATRTCAATGGTTTTTGGTTGTGTTCTTCACTCAACTCTATGCAGATTGACAGCAGTGGTTACAACCCTGAAACAGTAGTTTCCCCTGGGTTGTTGTCAGTAATCCCACAAAGACTGAGAGTGAGAGGAATGCAGATGTATTTTTGTTTTAAAGCTCAGTGTGTATCAGATTGACAGGCGCTCTGAGGTCAGAGTACTAGGGGGGATTGTGTACAGCAGCGAGTTGTTGGAGCGTATGTGAGATGAATGGTGTTATGACTGGACTCTACTGGGTGAGGAATGGGGAGTGTAAACGTTAGCTCTCAGGCTCTCTCCCTCTACAACACAGACAGGATTCTGAGAGAGAGATAAGAGTGTGAAGATGTACTGTAAAGATGTGTACCTGACAGCTTTGTGCTCCTCTCACTTCCTGTGTCCCCTTCCAGGATCTAAGGGCTGCGATGTAATGCCAATCTTGTATCTCTCACTGTTATCATAACAAGCAGTGAGTTAGGACTTGTCCACAAGGACCATTGAATCACGGTGTGGTTTGAAAAGCGTGGTTTGAAAAGTGTACTGTTTGGTCTAAGATCTGGAGGAACTGTGGAACAATGAGCTAGCCTCAGAGTAACTGGCAGGGATGGATCCTCTGATGTGCGTACATTGGGTCTTGGCAATGATACACGATTCCACTACACAAACACTACCAGCAGGGCTGCAGCCTGCATGTGGTTTTCAACAGTTAGGATTTGGTGGTCCTCAGAGGTCAATGGGATGGACCACCTGGTTTCAGTAATCCCCCCAAATATTACTGTAACGAAAGCTAAAACATGAGATTCCAGAGAAATTAACCCTGAGGCATCTACACCTGTATATAATCACCCTAACAGCCGTAAGGGAAAGGTGAGCAATATGTAACTTTCTGAGAGAACAAGTCGTAAAATGACTGTCTGAATTATATTTGTAGGCCGTGATTCTATCCGTAGCGCAGTACGCTGGACAGCTGGCTATGTGTTTTTTTAAAGGTAACTCTCCGATTGAGCTGACATCTTCACATATACAGCGTTTACTGTGAACGTAATTTCCGCAAATGTGGGAACTTTGCCTTTCAAGGCCGCATTGTCTATAATTGGGTTGAGTATCTGTATATAGACATTTCATGATGGTTTATTACTATTGCAGTGTAGTATTATCATCAGACAGTGCCAGTGATGTAGTCTGAAATGTTTCTTACTTCAATTTAATTTAAAAAAACGTTACTTATCCCCGAGAGCCAATTCATTAGGGCAGTCTGCAGGAACGACAACAACAAGGCAACATACCACAATAACAATACCACACACAGGGTTGGAAAGGGAGGACATATTACTGGTGACTTTAAAAGTTTACCAGTAACAACCAGAATTTGGGTAATTTTCAAGTATTTATTTTATTTTATCATATGACATCTAGTGGCCTTTTTGGGTGCTTAAGATTATCATAGATGTCTGTAATTATCTCTGGCCCTCTGTGTGGCCTTATCACATGTCAAATATATAAAATAATAAAATAAGATGATTTTCAAATACAAAATAGAATGACAAAGCTGTAAAACATTATCCTAAAAATAAACTGTCAACTTAGGGAATACCTTTGGTGTTTAATATGAGGGTTTCAGCATGAAATATCCTTTCTTTTTTATACACTTATATTTTTTACTATGTAAATATGTCTGTAAATGTTTTGGCACCAAACTGGTGGCAGTTGTGAAAAAGTCAATAGTTGGAAGAGTTGCAGAGTTAATAGAAAACAATTCCATTGTTGATATGATGCTTCTTTTCATTAATTACACTATTTCCTCTTGAACCAGGTTGTCTATCCACTAGAAACTCATGGACAATATGGACACATATAGAAAAATGTAATACTATATATGAACACATTTTTTWWAAAGTTATTCAAGTATAAATTACCAAAGTTACCGTAGATTGCCATAGATTTTGGTAGCTTTGCTAAATTACTGGTAGTTTTGCAACTCTAACCACACACAACCATCACATCATCATTAAAATCATCATAGACCACAGGACAGGACAATACCGGCATACACATTGACAGGTTTAAAAGGCATAATATAATTTATGTCCATAATAAAAGGTCAAGATGTCTTTACATGGATACAGCCAGACAGAGGGAGCACCAGGCAGCAACTGCTTTCAAGGAGCCCTGGGGGTCATGACCCTGGGGTGGTGTGTGGTAGAGAGAGGGGCGACCGCTGCACTGAGGCCGCGTTGTTCTCGTACCCTGCCCAACCACCCTACACCCCTCATAATCCCCCCAACCATCCAGGCAACTGCTCCTGACCCCCTCAGCTGTGAMRGCACCACATTCCTGGGACAATTCATCTGACAGATACATTCCATCAGTGGCATTCTTTACACCCACCTGGGTCTCTCTATAGTTTAGATTACACCCATAAGGCTCCTCCATAACTCCTGTCGAACTAAATATTTTCTGTACTTTCTGATGTGCTAGCACAGCAGTCATATATATGACAGCCAGGCYTTTGATTACTAGTAAAGTTGCATGTTGTTTGATATTGATGGAGTAGGGGATGCATGCATGCCTCTGTGCCATCCTAAAAAGTTGTACTTTTCCTACAGTGTCACCAGTCTGTGATGTTTGTACACTTGTGGATACCTCCTATGAATACATTTGCCATGTATTCATGTAGGAGTGAGGTTGTTTGTGCTATGCCTGTAGATGTGTAGGTGGTGATTATGCGCGTGGATGTCTGTTGAACCGCTGGCCTACATTCTCTCTGGGCAACAGGCAAGAGAATCTGAGGGGACGTCCCACTGTTCTCTCTGACTGCCTGCAAAATCCATTACTATCAGACAGGCCCAGGCGTAACACCACACACTTCAACCCAAAACAGCAAAGAATACACATCGGAGGGGCCATTTCAYCTCCAGCTCATCCATTTGGGCCCCCTCTCTCGACACACCTACTGTAGAGACTGGTTGGGGGCCATGCTAAGACGGGTTGGAACCAGTGTCAGAACAGTGCTCTGGTCAAGGATAAACAGTCTTTTGTAAACGTCCCTCTCCTGGAGTCATGTGTCTGTGGCCTGTGCAGCTGATTTAATTAGTACAGTAGACGTTTCTAAACCTTTATAAAGCACTAAGGGCCCATGAAGCCAGGTATGAGCTGGATAGTCGATGTGTTTATTAAGTTTACCAGGAGGTTTCTTAGGCATTGCCACAGGTGATACTACATTTAGATGTAGCATTACATTTGGATAACTTTACTGCAGGGTCTGTCAGTACTGGGCATCAGTGTGTGAAACGTGTGGATGGTAGATGATGGGTAACAGAACTGCCTGCTTCACGGCAGCTTGCCTCTCTCTCTCTCTCTCTCTCTCTCTCTCTCTCTCTCTCTCTCTCTCTCTCTCCTTCTGGTGATGGGAATCCGGGTCACCTGCTCCTCACTCGGTCCAACCCACACACGCAACACACACACACACACACACACACACACACACACACCACACACACAACACACACACACACACCACACACCACACCAACACACACAACACACAACACACACAACACACCACACACACCCACACACACACACACCACACACCACACACACACGCACACGCACACGCACACGCACACACACAGCGCGCGCGCACGCGCTCATGGACACATGCATCAGCCCACTCATCCTGATCTCAGCAGCTTGCCTCCAGGAGGCTCCCCATGTGTCCTCACATTCTCTCTGCTGTAACGGATCAGTGTTTACCCTCCGTCTCCTCAACATGAGGACATTCTACAGACAGCAGAGCAGCCCCACTCCGCTCATTAGCTCTGACTTTGATCCCTCTTCCTCCCTGTCTGACTGTCTGTACCTGTCTGACTGGCCTCCCCCTTTAATGGAAGAATTGTCTGAATGTAGCCTGAGAGTAACAGTATGTGTTCAGCACATTCTTCACTCTTGCCTACTTTAGGTTATTATTCATTCAATGCATACTGTTTGCAATGCTAAGTATTACATGGCCTTATTGGTCTTCCTCCAAGTTTGGGTTATTGACATGACATGACATGTTTGTTCGACAGGAATGTGACCTTAACCACTCTCTCTCTCTCTCTTTCTTTCTCTCTCTTCTTTCTCTCTTTTCTTTCTTTCTTTCTTTCTTCTCTCTCTCTCTCACCCTCTCTCTCTCTCTCTCTCTCTCTCTCTCTCTCTCTCTCTCTCTCTCTCTCTCTCTCTCTCTCTCTCTCTCTCTCTCTCACACACAACACACACACACACGCATAAAAACAGTACTGCTTGTACATGGCATTCACACTTAAGAAATGTTATTTGTCCACACAGATCACACACCCATCACTTTGACAATAGAAGCTCAGTAAGCATTCATGACAAAAGACAAACAGGTCACAACAAGTGTCTACAGGGTTGTTTACAGGGTTGCTCAATTTTCTCTAGAACCAGAGCTACAGTACATTACCAACTACCCTTGACAGAGGGCGAACCGCCTCTGCCACTCCAAGCCAACTCATTTAAAACAGGTTTCTCTATGTGACACCACTTTCAGTTGTGTATATGTGTGGGAAAATGTCACTCTAAATCAAGCAAATGAGCAGAGACGCTCAAACTATGAGGAAATGTTTTTCCTCCTATTACAGTGAGGTCCCAGCTTATCATGGCCACCCTAACTTTGTCTCTGGGCCAAGAATAGCAGCAATGAAAGAGTATTATCTCTYATCTCCTTTGATTGTGTCAATGCCTTTCAGCTATGAAACTGTCTGGCAACAAAGTGGATGTTTTTTAAGCTATCATTTTCAATTTGGTAAATTAAATGATATGGTTAATCCCGCATACTGGCCTAGGTGTCACAGATGAAGCAGTGAGTCAAAGAGATGTTGCCATTATCTGTCATTTGATCTTGTTTCTCAGCTTACCTCAAACAGATATACAGGCTTATGTATTGATCTACCACTATGCTGTATTTCTTTTCCTTCACATTCTTTCTGTAACAACAAAACACAAAGTAACACAAAGTTCAGTTGAAGGAGAGAGAGTCCGGAACAAAGATATACCAGTTAAACCTCTCCACCAGCTAAACCTCTCCACCAGCTAAACTCTCCACCAGTTAAACCTCTCCACCAGCTAAACTCTCCACCAGTTAAACCTCTCCACCAGTTAAACCTCTCCACCAGTTAAACTCTTTACTGAGTCAGGGGGAAGATTTACGGGTGCAACGGCTCTGAGGGATGCACAATACACTGAATGTCTTCACTGTGCTGAAAACATGTGTTGAGTGATATTGGGTGAAAGAGAGATGTGAGGCATTTCACAACCCTCCCATGGGATCTAAAGGGCAAACCATACACACGCGCAGAGAGACAGACCCCCCCACACACACACACACACAAAGACACATACCCACACAGACACACACACAAATCAGTGATACAGTAGGCCTTAATGCTGTGGTGTTAGAAAGAGGTCAAGATGTTATTTCTCTACTCAATTTTATGTGATTTATTAATCCATCACATCTTGGAAACATCCAACAATTTGACAACTGAGAAAAAACGAATCTATAAAATGATTGGACAAATGATGAACATCTCAAGTCCTACTGTACTTCCCATTGATTTTATTTATGAATGTCATACCGGTCCAAACCGGAAATCAATAATAATAATAATAATTTATTACAGTTCTGTAGCGCTTTTCATAGAATCTCAAAGCGCTTCAAGAGCAAAAAAACAAACAAACAATACATCATGACAGCTCAACGAATTGAGGTCTAGTCTTTGAAAGCTGAATCCTCCGAAGACGGAGAGGGACAGTTGATGGCTTGAGTGAAGGGAGATAGACAGAGGATGGTAGATGATGGTGATGGAGTCTGCTGATGATCTTGTAGAGGGCAAGTGTGGGAACCAGCCTGAGTCTTATAGCCACTGGACCTGGCAGCCACTGGAGTGACGCCTCAGCAGCTCTGGGTGCCAGAAAGCTCACCACACAAAGTTCAGAATAATAGCCAGTCGTCTTCTCTACGAGCCCTCTGCCTCAGCACTGCTGTATTCCTCTGTCTCCCATTCCTATCACGCTTCAGGCCGCTCCCCAAATTATGTTCTCAAAAGATCAGGAATTGGCAGCCAGATGAAAAAAAATAAATACTGTCATCACTAAGCAGATGCATATATAACATGGGAAACATAATGACTGACCCACCCACCCAAGAGTTCTGGTCCTGGAGTAGACTTTACCCAGGAGCACTGCATACCACTGCTGGCTTGCTTCTGAAGCTAAGCAGGGTTGGTCCTGGTCAGTCCCTGGATGGGAGACCAGGTGCTGCTGGAAGTGGTGTTGGAGGGCCAGTAGGAGGCACTCTTTCCTCTGGTCTAAACAAAGATCCCAATGCCCCAGGGCAGTGATTGGGGACACTGCTCTGTGTAGGGTGCCGTCTTTCGGATGGGATGTTAAACGGGTGTCCTGACTCTCTGAGGTCATTAAAGATCCCATGGCACTTATCGTAAGAGTAGTAACCCCGGTGTCCTGGCCAAATCCCAATCTGGCCCTCAACCATCACGGTCACCTAATAATCCCCAGTTTACAATTGGCTCATTCATCCCCCTCCTCTCCCTGTAACTATTCCCCAGGTCGTTGCTGCAAATGAGAACGTGTTCTCAGTCAACTTACCTGGTAAAAATAAAATAAAATAAAAATATGCTGTCTGAAAGCAAGGCTACAAATCAATCCTCCGGGCTGTTTAGACCTGTTCCATTTCATCTGGGTTGAATCCACACACCCAGAGAAAAGCTCTCAGCTTGAGCCTTCTGCCCTGGCTCGCTGTGCTTGGCAGGAAGTCAGAAAATCACACGATACCAAAATCCCTCACACACCGCATGAATTATGTAGCTGCATCCTTTTCTCGCATTTTTTCTCTAGCTGTAGGCCAGCTGTAAAAATGGATTTATTTGTCTTGTAATCTTGAGTTCCTTTCTTTACCAGAAGAATCATGTGCCAGAAATAAAGTTCTGTAATACCAATGTATGGGAAAAGGAGAGTAACACAGGCTTCCAGCTCAAGTAAACCAAGGTTGTTTGAAGTTTGAGTGGCAATAAATCATCTTTGTCAATTTGAAATATATTATTTCAGTGCTTCAACCACAGTAGAGTGACATTTGACTGATGTTTCAATTCCAGGGATCTATTCAGAAGTTCACCCCATATTCCCCTGAGTTCTTTAGGAAAGATTATTCAAAAACATCATGATTTCCAAGGATAAGGTTAACAGCTTTGTGTGAGTGTGTTTGTTTGCTCCTGAACAGGTGGCAGGTAGCCTACCGGTTAAGAGCATTGGGCCAGTAACCAAAAAGTTGTTGGATGGAATCCCTGAGGCGACTAGGTAAAACATCTCTCAATGTGTCCATGAGCAAGGCACTTAACTCTAATTGTTCCTGTAAGTCACTCTGAAGAAGAGCGTCTGCTAAATGACTAGCGTGTGGGCATGTATGTTTTTGAGTGCACTTCAACATTTGTTTGTTTGCGTTTGTGTGTACGCATACATGTGTCTGTTTAGTGTGAGTGTACTACTATGTGTGTGAGGCAATTCCCTCTGATTATAGGGTGGCATTCTGCCTGCAGAGTTCCCCTTGGATCAATTCACCCTGTCATTTTCCTCCACAACCCGCGCTGTCAATGAGGAGAGAGGGTGCGTGACCTCCTACCTACACACAGCCACAGGAGGTGGAGTTCCCCATTCACACACCCCTACAGTTTAGGCCTCACTGACCCCCTGCAGTACTYTACATTCTAGTAAACAGGAGCTTCTAAAGCTCCAGCCTCCTGCTCTTTTGTACTGGAGCTTAAACTGTATGTCCATTGTCCTCCATATGATACAGTATGTACTATGTATACGGAAGTCGTCAGTGGAGATGAGCTGATGACATTTATACAGGGTTAAGGCCGTCTTGTGTGGATTTAGGCTTCCTTCCCTAAATCTCTCTGAGCTGGAGAAGACACATAAAAGGGCCTAAAAAGACACTAATGTKGACCCAGGCAGCATGTCTTTGAGGATTTCTTTGTCAACCTTGTCTCTTTCCATTGCTCCCCCTGTCTCTCATACTCTCTCACTTTCTCTCCCAGTCATTTGGTTTCAGTCTCTCCTTTCCCTACTATCACCCTCTCTCCTCTCTTGCACACTTACACTGCACTCACCCACATCCAAGTCATTCTAAAGACGTCAGAGTCCAGAACCATCCAGAAAGACAGAGGCACTGAAGCAGGCACCACCGCAAAACAAACAGCCTGAGGGCTTCTTGGCCAGGCCATGGCCTCTCTCTGAGGGATGGGAAACCTATTGCCTCAGAAGGAAAAACAAAGGAAAATTCCCCACCCAGACAAAAACACTGGATTCCGTTGTGCTGAAAGTTTGACCTTCAGGACCATTTTAAGGAGAGCTACAACAATACTGGAGGTGGATTAGAGGCTGTACTTTAGAGCAGAACAATGGATGGAAAGCAGTGCTGTGGTCCTGCTGTCTGCAGTTTGCAATCAGATGGATCTGATGAAACGCATGGGTCTGAATCCAGGGTTCTAATCTTCTCATAGGGAGGGAATGGGAACCACACAGTCAGAGTGGGGTTCAGTCTGCAGTGTTGGAGGCCAAGACAGACTCCATGCAAAACAGGCACAATGCGTTTGGCAGGTACTGTACGTCTGAACTATGAGGGAGAGAAGTTAATGTGACGAAGACAGCTCTCCATGTGCTTTAGATGATAATAATCTAGAGCAACACCATTCCAATGACCTTGATATACAGCTTCAGCCTGGCTTCAATTAGCATGAACCTCTCATCTGACACCAAGCCTTGCCACTATAATTCATGGCAAGCTTATCTTTATAGGAAAGTAAGATCACCTGACAGATGGGACTCTCACAGGGCACAATATATGACTGCTGTGACACCATGGGGAATACCATTTATCCGACAGGGACATGTATCCCCATATGTATCTACCTGTAGGCCAACTTCAAACGGCCAACATAGATAGGGTCCCACAAGGGGCCTCAATCAGCCCACAGGACATGTATCTGACCCCACAGAGGAGGTCAATTTCCACTGTTGTGGTGGGAGTTTTCACCCTGAGGCAAAACATCACCACCATAGGGACTAATCCTCAGGCTCAACTCCACAAGGCCCCACACTAAGCCTTTCATTGACACCATATTGACACCATAGAGACCACATAGACCCCACAGAACCAGGCCTGTTCACCACTTTGTGATAGCAGGACTTTTTACAGGTGTTGTTTTATTCATTATCCTTGTATCCTTCCAAGTAGAAACATAGTACTTTTTATTTTTTGTAAGGCTCAGAAACCTTGGGGCTCCATGAGGAATGCTGACCAGTGTGAGGGACACATATAAAATATATGAGGGAAACAAAGTGGCCTCATTCTCTCAATGGAACTGTGACACTACATTTCACCTTCCTTCATTCATGGCATAGAGGAACGAGAGACACGTCTTATTTTCTTCATCTTGGTGTTACATGGTGATAATCAATATTGACAGAAGAGTATAGAA
>NC_036860.1:809960-950006 GCF_002910315.2 Salvelinus sp. IW2-2015
CCATTTGGGGGGGAATGACGGCTCATGCATTGACATCACGGCAGCCCGTGTCAGGCTGGATTCGCCATGCCCGAAGATTCTTCCAAGATGTTTGGCTAATGAAAACACCATTGTGATGTGGATGAGAACCTGTGGCCAATCACAAGACAGGGTTGAGGGAAATATAGAAGTATAGGTAAGATCATCTTTTGTTTTTCTTTTTACAGTAAGCAGGTGAGGAACACTGCAGTTGACCTTTAACTGTTTTTTCTTTTTTGTTGCTAATTATTTTTGCTTTGATTCAAAGAAACCTATGTTGTTGATTTTATTGTATTTCATCAATAAATGTATCATATTTTGTTCAATGATTCCACTGTGTCTGTAGTGTTCTCTCTACTAGTTATTTACAGTGATGTATTTACGTGTAGTAGCATAATGAATAAATGTGTCACATATTTCATTAACCAATATTTAATGATTGTACGAACAACTACACAGATGACACTATCGGTATCTTGTGTGTGGGTGATCTAAATGAATGTTCCTTATGGTATTTCATGATAAATGAGTTATTTGAACCAATGATTCTGCAAGTGCAAGGTTCTTTAAAGATATGAATGCACAATGCAATGTTTGAACATTTGGACGCCCTGTGTTACAAGTGGATGACCGTTTTGAGTTTTGTTGTCTAGAGTTTTGAAAAATGTACCACAATGTTCTGAAATATTGCCGAGTGTATTGTTAAAAATTGTAACACAATTACAGATAGAAGCGATAGTAAAATAGGAGTGGTCCTGACTAAACAAACCCAACCCAACCCTGTTCGGGTTGGATCTCTCTCTTGTCCTGGAGAAGGGCGGCTTGTTCGTGAGGGCGCCTATCATATACTCTTCCACCTCCATGTGGAGAAAAATTCCTCAATCGGGTTAAGGAAAGGAGAGTATGGGGGTAAGTACACGGTGGTAAATTGTGGATGGGCCTGAAACTATGCTTGCACCATTTTAGCATGGTGGAACCTGACATTATCCCACACAATGACATAGGTCATGCCATCAGCTCTACAGACCTGATTTAGCTCATCAAGGAAGGTTACATTCGAACAGCGAATCATGTGGCTGCCTGCAACTCAATACATACAGTATWTAGAGTAGAGAGCTTTAGATGTTGTTTGACCAAACATTAGAACGGGCAAGATGCGTAATCTACGCAACTTTGACCGTGGTTGTCACGTCCTGACCATAGAGAGTCCTTATATTCTATGGTAGGGTAGGTCAGGGCGTGGTCCATGGCTGGATCCGCGAGCTGAGCGGGTTCTTCGTGCCGCACCAGAGCCGCCCCCGATGCTGGCGGATCCGCGGGATGAGCGGGTTCTTCGTCCCGCACCAGAGCCGCCTCCAATGCTGGCGGATCYGCGGGATGAGAGGGTTCTTCGTCCTGCAACAGAGCCGCCACCGACACTTGACACCCCCCCAACCCTCCCTTTTGGTTTCAGGTTTTGCGGCCGGAGTCCGCACCTTTGGGGGGGGGACTGTCATGTCCTGACCATAGAGAGTCCTTATTTTCCATGGTGGAGTAGGTCAGGGCGTGACTGGGGGTTTAGTCTAGTTTATTATTTCTATGTGGGGTTCTAGTTTTGTTTTTCTATGTTGGTGATTTTGTATGATTCCCAATTAGAGGCAGCTGGTAATCGTTGTCTCTAATTGGGGATCATATTTAGGTAGCCTTTTTTCCACTTGTGAGTTGTGGGATATTGTTTTGAGTTAGTGCACGTAGCACCTCTGTAGTCACGGTTCGTTGTTCATTTGTTTGTTTCTTGTTTTGTTTTATAGTTTCACTTTATTAAATTATGTGGAACTGTAATCACGCTGCGCCTTGGTCCTTCTCTACAAACGATCGTGACAGTGGTATGATTGTTGATGCCTCACATGGTGATTCCAGAATCTCAGAAACAGCTGCCTTCCTGGGATTTTTACGCACTACAGTCTCTAGAGTTTACAGAGAATGGTGCGATAAACAAAACACATTCAGTGAGCGACAGTTCTGTGGGCAAAAACACCTTGTTAATGAGAGAGGTCAGAGGAGAATGTCCAGACTCATTCAAGCTAACAGAAAGGACACAAATGCTCAAATAACAAGCTGTTTAAAACAGTGGTGTGCAGAAGGGCATCTCTTAACATACAACACCGTGAATAATTCAGGCTGTTGTGGAGGCAAAAGGGGGTCCTACCCAGTACTAGATAGGTGTAACTAATCAAGTGGCCGGTGAGTGTACAGTAATGTCAAATCTGAAAACATGGTCTGGAAAAGTGGTACATGGGACCATAGAAACAGTGTCTGATAAAGAATGATGATGAAATATTACATCTATAGATAATGTAGTCCAATTGGTTCATGTTCCACGGTAATTGGTGTCAGTGGATCTCATTATCCTGAAACTTTCATGAACTAAACATGGAATATTGTTAGTCAGTTTCCGTAAAACTATGCATTAAGAGTAACGCAACAGTTACTTATCATTTTGAGCAGTTGTATCAATTGATAGTTAGATCATTGTAATGAAATGAATAGACAGTCATCTCAGATGTAATGTGTGAATTGCATTTTGAAATGGTAATACTTTGATGTTATGTTGTGTCATTTTGAACAGGTGATTTTAGTTCAATGAACAAATGATCTTAGCTTTATGTGTATTGTATCCAAGCAATTGGAAAAAGTGTAAGAGTTTTGAAAAATTGGCATTTTGATCATTGGTTGTGAGTTCTGTGTCTAGAGTTTTGAAAAATGACATCAAGGTTTCCCGAAATTAGTGCCAAAGTGATTGTAAAAAAATTGTATTGTTGATTATGTCAGTGTTAATCATATGGGCATATACTATAACAGGAGAAACTGCCCCACATACTTGACTATAGTAAATAGAAGGATTTTATTCTTAAGTAAACTGCACTTGATTGATGACACTGTTCAGTCAAAGCCTTAGAGGGCCCTGTCTTTAAGACAGAATAGTTATAGATCTCCACAGAGAGAACATGGAACAGAGAGTCCAMAGGGCGTGTGAGCCTTCACCAAAGCACCTCATAATGACATCCAAACGTTTGTGATTAGAACAGCTTAGCACTCTCTCTCTAGTTGGAGGATGACTAAATGATTTAATGCCCCAACTGTTCCTGTGTTCCCAYGAACTGYGTGAAGTTTACAGACCCAACTTTTCCCCCTCWAAAACTATCCTTAAATACTTGCAGTSCSATAAATACTTCCAGTCCCCACAAACAACAGTAGGAAATAACCCCCAGGGGATTTTACAGTGTAGGAGGCTGTGGCTSGCTGCCTTTGCAAGGGCCTCAATGTCTGACAAAACCCAGTCAACCTCAAATGACAATGACCTGAACTGATAACWGATAAGGGWCAGACAGGCATGGGTCYAGCAGTCTGGTTTCCTGGGTCCTGGCATAYGTTGGAAGACTGTCACAAAACATGATGAAGATCCTGCATAAGTAGTGTAAATCAAGGGTTGAGATGTTCTGAAATACATGCAGTGGTGCAGAMGGCCTTACAGTACATCCAGCACACACAGAGACAGATTGATAGGATACTTGGTTCTGCTGCTGTGGTACAGGATGCTCTGCACTGTGCTTGTCTGCTGGTGGCAGCATTCAACTCTTTTCCTCTCTGTCTAGGRGARTTGTTGAGTCACTCTGTCTGTAAGTCAATGGTAATGTGAGCGTCCACAGGCACCTTACCTTATCACCACAGGAAAAGAGAGGAAGTATGTATTAAACACATTATGTAATGAAGTTTCAAGGATTYGCCTAAAGAGTTTCTATATTACAGAGAAATGCAGTACTAAAGCACCTTTTTTWAAAGTTATCTCGCCATTATCTTGGAGAGGCTTATCTGCATCGATGGCAGAAWGTCAATAAAAGCAGTGGTGAGGGATCCCTTGATGTTTTCTGGAGGTGAGTGGGGACAAGTAGCTCTTCCTTTTCCAGTTATGCAGCTGTGGTGGACAGCCTGCCTGGTCACTGCTCTGGTCTGGCCCCGCCTCCACCGCTGAACAGCACGTTCTCCAGACCTGGCACTGCGCCTACCCAAACACCCCTGTGCCTCCACCCGACCCAACAACCCTTCCGCTTGACCTCTACGTCACACACAGCCACAGCTGCATCCGCACAACCAGGGAGAGAGCTGTGTGTGAGGGATGAAGGTGGAGTGAGGAGGRTGACAAGAGCACCTCTACTCTAAATAGACACAAAGAGGATCTTCAAGGACTCATGACTTGGGCAGATACAGCCAATGTGCCTTCTTAAAAGTTGCCTTGTTTCTGTCCAGGCACCCTCCMCCTTCTCCTGAGATGGAGGGAGAACAGAACAGCGAGGAGTTGGACTGAGTTTATACTGTATCTACAGCTGAGAGGTCAGCTTTCCTCTGGGACAATGTGAGGATATGACTGTTTGATGACAAGATACGATAAGCGACTCCGGGGGGGAGCAGGGGTGACGGGTGCAAGGCAACAAGTACACTTTTTTTTTTTTTTTTGCCACAGCCCTGGTTTACCCTTTCATTTTTAGCTGCTGCTACATTTCTGAGAATWTTACTAATGTGTCAGTGTCCTTGACTGACTGTGTGACTCTTTTTAACTAAAAAGTGTGTCTCTCAGCTCGGGTCCCAGRGCTGGGACTGTGTTGTAAACATGATGAGCGGTAAGTCGAACTCAAAATGGCTTGTTTTCTTCTACTGTAAACTGAAAATAAACTTTGTTTAGAAGCTTTTAAGGACTCTCCTTGGCCCTCCAATGAATTTGCCTGCTTTATTTACAAACAATTTACATTTAGTCTGGATTTGCGACATCTATATTCAATCTCCATGGGTCACTGTAGATATCATGCTCTAGAAATTCAGGAAATAGCTTGTACAATCATACTTTTGTTAGTTATATCACTGTAAAAATCTGTATTTATTTGAAAAAGCCTTATTTCCAGGTGATTCAGAGGAAATAAAGAGCTCATCAGTGGTCAGGGAGGGCACATRTTTTCCCAGGGCAGAGTTAGTGATGAGCAAACACACATCCTTCTGTCAGCATCACATCAAAGGCCTCTATCTGTCGTACCAAACAATGGACTCAGGATTCCTGCTCTGTTCCGCAAAGAATCAGGTAGCAATTTAGATAACCATATCTCAGTATTTAGACATACAAGCTAAGTCAATGATATCATTTGTTGAAACAGTGCAGTGTTAATAGCTATTCAAGAACAGTTGTTTCTAAGTAACAGAGCAAACAGTCAGTTGACAGAAGGATTCTGATTGTTCAGTGGCCTTTGATGTTTTAAACTTTGATTAGGCACGTTTATGTTCTTCTTAGGTACACAGGAGATCTTTAAATGGTTACATTGCAGAATGTAAATGACACTGACCAGTGGAACATATGTACAACAGCGCCGAACATTCCCAAGATCAGAGGCACTGTTGGTCTGCGCTGCGGTATCTGATGCTGAATCTGTGATGGAGGGAGAGAGACTACTACACCAACACTGATATTTCAGCAGAGTCCACCATTGAGTTGTGGTTTTAGGAGGAATGGGTTAGCTAAAACTGCCCCCATATCTACTCAAGAGGTTCTAACAGTTAGATCACTCCCAACACCCACACCAATCTGAAGACTGAAGAAAGGATATAGAACTATGAGAATGGAATGGATTAGTCAGGATTGGCAAACGATGACTTCCTGTAAAGAAGGAATTGACATAGAATTACGATTACTCTCTTTTCTTTCCTCCATATGTCATTAACCCTCTTAGACATTCTCCAATACAGAGCTCTGAAAACTATCATCATCCAGTTGCTAGGGGTCGTTTGTAATGGCAGGTTGTGCTCTTCGACTACCATACCCACAAAGATGTTAAAATAGGCAAGACAGAGCAGCAGGAAAAGGAGGAGTGGGTTGAGCTGGCTCTTGGGTGAAGACTGTGAGTTTCATGGTTATGGGCTGCAGGGTGGTTAGTTACAGGGTGAAACAGYTTCAATCTAAGTTGCTGGCCACTCTTAGAAAGTGAGAACCTGAATGTGATTCACCAGGCTTTATTTGCTATAGTGCTCCCAMTTTCACTGCCATCACCAACCATTCTGACTACATGTAGCACATGATGATGTGTGAAACTTATACCTCAGCCTGAAGTCTTCCCACTTGTGCCAGTGAGCAGCTAGCTTTTTGTGTGGCGCCGACTGGTAAGAAGCTTCAGGAGGGCAGTCACTTGTGCTAGCAAGGCAGAGGTCTCCTAGTTTGCGCCTGGTATGGGCCGAATCRGGAGGAAGTGGTACTCGCTAAGCAAACAACGTGATGTCCTTTATATATGCATGAATAAAACCTAGGAAGTCGCAAAACTGAAGGTTTGCTTTATATATGAAACAAGTTCCTCATAAATGAATGTGGTACATTTTTGGGCAATCGCACACATTCACACATTCATATTAACTTATTTGACAAAAAGAAAGCTTAGAAGAAGTCACTAACATAGACAACACTTTTACGAGAAGCATAGGCCTAAGTGTGATATTTATTTCCTGAGGGGTGAAAACAGCTGCAAGCAAATGTGTCACTCTAGGTGCAGAAATGGCCTTGTGTTCTCACTCAAGGTTTAGCTGCATGCCTTCAGCCTAACTCCAGCACGGCTATCTAGTTGTGGTGCAACGTGTCACATATTGTAATTAGGAGGTCTCTGAAAACAGTGCAAACAGCTCATGAACTCATGGGTAAAAACAGACACACTCACCTCAGACCGTAAAAGCCTGAGTGATGCTATTTACATCTCCTCCAAAGCTATGAGACTCCACATTGGAATTCTCTCACAAAACACAGATATATAATTATTATATATAATCTAACTAAATGTAACCCTGTAAGATTTATTGTTGTGATAAAGTCATAAAATAACTTAAAAGATTTAAAAGTCATAATTAATCTTTAAAATAATATTGAAAACTTTTGGAATTGGATTGGATGCAATTAATCATCATAGTAAATGTAATATGAGCCTCGTATAAGGTTGTAACTGTTAACCCCAGTCAGTCCAGTCTACATGGGCAAGCTTTAGCACCTTCTCTTACCTCATGGTCATTCCCCAAATTACCTCGAAGAGACAGGCCTTTATTAGAACCTGAAATAACCTGTCTGTAAAGAGAGTGGTGGTCTGCATTTGACCCCACCTTAAAGCACCTCTCTAAGTAATATCACATTGATTTGAAATATCAGGTTTCCTAAAAATGTAATTTCACATGATTAATCACAGTTGTTATCGGATCCGTGTAACAGTCAAAGGGCAGGACGTAAAACTGCTGCTGTCTGCAGGAAATGGCCCTGCATCTGAAGAAGCCCCAACAAGATGGGCCAAACACAATCAGGCACAGATGATGAAAAGGWAATGCAACCAATCAGAGAAATAACAGGAAATYCAGACTTSATAACAATAGTATGTCAACCCTCCAGCTAACATTAGCAGGTCAGGAGAGATACAGTACATATCTGACCTCAATGTCATATTATCTGCTTATTGTGGATGTACTTTTTAATAGCAGTAGGGGCTTCATAGAGGGGTTTCGTCTTCCAGAGAGATTCCCATTCACTTTTCATAACTGCAGGGCTCCTCTGAGTTCATCTAAAATAACCCCTTCAATGATTAGTTAACAAACAGGGTTATTAAAGGGTTCAGGTGATTGGTCTGGCCTGTCATCATGGGCAAATGGTGAGCACTGGCTTGAATACAATGCATACAGTATGAAGGCATTAATTGAGGTGTCGTGGGGGAGGAGCCAATATCGAACCATACTGACACTGACACTTTCTACGTTTCTCGTGTCCAGGTTTTAACATCACAATCTTAATGAACCAATTCCATAATCACATGGCTCGCTGCATAGGAGATTAACTACATAGTCCTATATCAACATAATCCCTATAGAGTAGATCTGCCTTGTTAACAAGTCAACTAGATCATTTAGAGCAATCCCAAAAAATCTGGGATTCTAAATGCTAACTGGCTGCAAAGTGTTGCAGTTGCACTTCTCAGGCATGCAGCTAAACCTTGAGTGAGAACACAAGGCCATTTCTGCACCTAGAGTTGGGTGTTAAATTAAACAACTACTCCGTACCAACAACCACTAGCTCTGACACAATGATGATGTGGTTAACACATTCTGCAAAATGGATTACTAGATAAGAGGAGGAGGGAGGTGTGTGTGCATGTGTGTGTGTGTGTATTTCCTTTCCTGATGGTTGCCCTTGGGTTACTGAACAAGTCTGAGCCTGAGTGTTGTGCCAGTGTAAAGAGTTGTGGTTAAGCAAAAAAAAGAGCAAATATCAATGGCAAACTTAAAGCTCGAATCCTTAATAGGAGAAACTACTACGTCCCTTTGGGATATTACAACAACAAACACAATTCTTTCCCGTCGGACATCATTACACACGCAATAGAACAGCAGAATATGTACTGCCACACGCAATAGAACAGCAGAATAGTACTGCCAACACGCAATAGAACAGCAGAATACGTACTTGCCACACGCAATAGAACAGCAGAATATGTACTGCCACACGCAATAGAACAGCAAATATGTACTGCCACACGCAATAGAACAGCAAGAATATGTACTGCCACACGCAATAGAACAGCAGACAAATATGTACTGCCACACGCAATAGAACAGCAGAATATGTACTGCCACACGCAATAGAACAGCAGAATACTCCACACGCAATAAACACAGAATAGTACTGCCACACGCAATAGAACACAGAATATGTACTGCCACACGCAATAGAACAGCAGAATATGTACTGCCACACGCAATAGAACAGCAGAATATGTACTGCACACGCAAGAAACAGCAAAATGTACTGCCACACGCAATAGAACAGCAGAATATGTACTCCACAGCCAATAGAACAGCAGAAATATGTACTGCCACACACAATAGAACAGCAGAATATGTACTGCCACACACAAGTAGAACAGCAGAATATTACTCCACACCAATGAACAGCAATAGTACTGCCACACACAATAGAACAGCAGAATAAGTACTGCCACACGCAATAGAACAGCAGAAAATGTACTGCCACACGCAATAGAACAGCAGAATATGTACTGCCACACGCAATAGAACAGCAGAATATGTACTGCCACACGCAATAGAACAGCAGAATATGTACTGCCACACGCAATAGAACAGCAGAATATGTACGCTCCACACGCAATAGAACAGCAGAATATGTACTGCACATAAAACTGCCACACGCAATAGAACAGCAGAATATGTACTGCACACACAATAGAACAGCAGAATATTACGCCACACGCAATGAACAGCAGAATATGTACTGCCACACACAATAGAACAGCAGAATATGTACTGCCACACACAATAGAACAGCAGAATATGCTACATACGCATAGTACTGCACACACAATAGAACAGCAGAATATGTACTGCCACACGCAATAGAACAGCAGAATATGTACTGCCACACGCAAAATAAACAGCAGAATATTACTGCCACACGCAATAGAACAGCAGAAATGTACTCCACACGCAATAGAACAGCAGAATATGTACTGCCACCACGCAATAGAAACAGCAGAATATGTACTGCCCACCGCATAGAACAGCAGAATATGTACTGCCACACACAATAGAACAGCAGAATATGTACTGCTACACACCAATAGAACAGCAGAATATGTACTGCCACACGCAATAGAACAGCAATAATAGTACTGCCACACACAATAGAACCAGCAGAATATGTACTGCCACAACCAATAGAACAGCAGAATATGTACTGCTACACACAATAGAAAACACAGAATATGTACTGCCACACGCAATAGAACAGCAGAAATGTACTGCCACACAAATAGAACAGCAGAATATGTACTCCACACGCAATAGAACAGCAGAATATGTACTGCACAACGCAATAGAACAGCAATATTTACTGCCACACGCAATAGAACAGCAGAATATGTACTGCCCACACAACAAAGAACAGCAGAATATGTACTGCCACACACAATAGAACACGCAGAATATGTATACTGCCACACACAATAGAACAGCAGAATAGTACTCCACACACAATAGAACAGCAGAATAGTTACGGCCCAATTCTTTTTTCCACACTGCCGGATGCTTCTCTGCTCTGTTTTCATCAACAAAACAAAAACAATAGCAAAGGTACTAGGTGGCGAACAGTGGCTGCTGATTTAATCTTTAAAGGGCAACTGCTCCTAAAAACAACTTATCATTTAGAAAACAGCCTATGTGGCATCAATATGAGTCAGAAACATTTATTCTACTGTTAAAGTGTGTCATAAGATAATTTTGGTTGTAGTCAGTCTCGTCCAAAACAGAGTTTTGTGACACTTGTGGTTGTGACTGCATCACAACAAAAATKTATGTTGGGTCTGTTTTAATCTTGCCCGCTTGCCCACAGCTGGCAGCACACAAGTAATCATCAATTCGGAGTGCAGCTGCACACAACCCAATTGTAATGCCTGTGATAAATTTGTGTTGGCTTTGGATATACTGTACGTCTGGGACTAGTTAGGGACCATTGGTAAATTACACAATGTACATGAGACAATATGTTAACATTCCAATGGCTCCAAATTTCAATTACTTAAAAACCTCAACCCAACTATAAATTGTAGAAATTCATATACAATATTGAAAGCATTTAATGAGAAAACTTAAAGCTGTGCAACATGAAAATATTGTCTCATATACATTCATAAATTATCGACGATCTCAAATTAGCCCCAGAGAAAGGCTGTCCAAAGTCAATCCAATTTTGCCACAGTCGCACACCAGCCGGCTGAAGCTAATTGACAAAATAATTTGGCTTATTCTTCCCACATCAAACCACACTCCAAAAACCAACTCCCGTTTGAATTCAGTCATGACCACTTGAATTTCTTAGTGAACCAAATCTAAAACGAGGCAAAATCAGAAAGTGCAGTCTCCCTTTAAGGTCAGTGTGCTGAATAGGTTTGGTTGCAAACTGAAAAATGTCTCAGAGTCAGGCAATTTTTTTGTCTTCATTTGAAGTGCTGAAATTACATCCTTTTCTCAAGTTATCGCAATGCTTAACCCCTGTACTGCACTCAGCTCTATGCTGACTACAGTAGCTGCTGCCCTGTACCTTGTACATGTTGTACAGTATGTGAAGGTTTTATCTATTGTACTTCAAGGGCACCTCAAGCATTTCATAAACCCCAGAGTCTTATACCGGCCAAAGACAGCCACAGGACACATGGTGGATCAGAGMAGAGGTTTATGGGAAACCAGAACTGCTCTACAATACTCCAGGTCATCTGCAGCCCTGCACATGGTCCAGCTAGTGCACGTCATAAAGCCCTGGCTGCTGCTGCCTAGTGTAAATATTTCACCTCTCATCGAAATGCTCTCCCTTTTTTTACTGGCACAAAGAGCGGCTAGGCCTCTAAAACAACAAGGCTTTGTCCTCTGTCACTGGCCTGCTTCTCATTACTCCAGATCATCCCTTTCATTTCACAGGTGTGCCCCCCACTGCACGGTTTAAGCCCTTATTTGTCACTGTGCCATTGTCCGTGCTCACTGCACCAGGGAATGACATCCGTTTGTGACTCAGTGGCCATCAATTGTGTTTGTCTGGGGCAGGAGGGTGAAGGGGACTGGAGGGGGGGTTGTATGTCATTAAAGTTCCTGCTGTGTGAGTCATAGCAGGAACTTTAATGACATACACCCCCCCCCCCCCCCCCCCCCCCCNCCCCCCCCCTCCTGCCCAGGTTGAAGCAGCCTGTGCCTTACTTGTTTCAGTATGTGTTTCCTTCCAGTGACTGCAAAATATTGAGAAACCCGGCAGAGCGACTAATAACAAAACACAGGCCACCCTCCAACCATCTTTCCCTTGTTTCCTGAGGAAATGCCCAGGGTCGCAGCTTGCCTTTGCTTTTTTCCAGACCATTTGTAAACTGGATTCATGTTTGAGAGGGAGCATGGGCTTGTATCGCAGCAGAGGAGGAATGAGCAGAGGTTCTGCAGTGACATGAAACATAAAAKATTTCCTTCAGGGCATCCAACTCTCACAGCTCCTTACACACGATCATGCAATGGCCTGCAGTCACCGTTCAAGAGTTGCAATCGAGCATCTCTCCCACTCCTTACCCTCTCATCACCTAGATTCATTCCCAGTTGCTTATCCAACGCCCAGCTCTGAGAGACAGGTTACAATGAGTTACACTCATTGCCTTCAACTACCAAGACATCGGTATCTCAACTTTAGAAGCCCTATATTAATGAAATGTTGATTCAGTCAAGTAATAGCCTACATTTTTATTTGATTACAACATTAATTCATACTGTAGAACCTTATCTGCACCAACCACAATCAAGTAAATAATTCAGATCAAGACAAAAGATATGACACGCTTTGTAAAAGTCATTAACAAATATTTTCTACGAAAGACCCATGRACATGGCCAATAGCAAAGTTGGTTAACTTCTTATGGCTGCAGGGCAGTATTGAGTAGCTTGGATGAAAGGTGCCCAGAGTAAACGGCCTGCACCTCAGTCCCAGTAACTAATATATGCATATTATTATTAGTATTGGATAGAAAACACTCTGAAGTTTCTAAMACTGTTTGAATTATGTCTGTGAGTATAACAGAACTCATATGGCAGGTAAAAACCTGAGAAAAAATCCAAACCGGAAGTGGAAATTCTGAGGCTGGTCGAGTTTCAACCAACATCCCATTGAAATCACAGTGAGATATGAATGAGTATTCACTTCCTACGGCTTCCACTAGATGTCAACAGTCTGTAGAACTTTGTCTGATGACTCTACTGTGAAGGGGGGCCGAATTAGACAGGAATGAGTCACCACTGCCATGAGGTGAACATTCTTTGACCACGCGCGYTCACATGAGAGGCAGCTCTGTTCCATCGCTCATCTGAAGTCAATGTAATTCTCCGGTTGGAACGTTATTCAAKATTTATTTTAACAACATTCTAAAGATTGATTCAATAYATCGTTTGACATGTTTCTACTGACTGTTACGGAACTTTTGGACATTTCGTCAGGTTTTAGTGAACGCGCTTCGTGACTTTGGAATTGTTTACCAAACGCGCTAACCAAAGTAGCTAATTGCATAAATAACGGACATTATCGAACAAATCAAGCATTTATTGTGGACCTGGGATTCCTGGGAGTGCATTCTGATGAAGATCATCAAAGGTAAGGGAATATTTATCATTGAATTTCTGGTTTCTGTTGACTAAACATGGCGGCTAATTTGACTTTGTTCTGAGCTCCGTCTCAGATTATTGCATGGTTTGCTTTTTCCGGAAAGTTTTTTTGAAATCTGAAACTGATAACTTTGATATAGGGGCAGCATTTTCACTTTTGGATGAATTGCGTGCCCATAGTGAACTGCCTCCTACTCTTCCCAGATGCTAATATATGCATATTATTATTACTATTGGATATAAAACACTCTGAAGTTTCTAAAACTGTTTGAATGATGTCTGTGGGTATAACAGAACTCACATGGCAGGCAAAAACCTGAGAAAAATCCAAACAGGAAGTGAGAATTCTGAGACTGGTCAACGTTCAACTCATCGCCTATTCAATTCCCTGTAAGAATGGATCTGTTTGCACTTCCTACGCCTTCCACTAGATGTCAACAGTCTGTAGAACGTGGAATGAAGCCTCTAGTGTGATGTGGGGCCGGGTGGGAGGTGTTTCAGTCATTGGTCTGTCAGAATGCCAGTTTCCTGGTCATGCGCTTTCCTCATGATATCGCCTTGCGTTACATAACTTCTACAGACATGAAGGAATGCTCCGGTGGAACGTTATTGGATATATATGATAACAACATCCTGAAGATTGATTCTCTACTTAGTTTGACCAGTTTATTCAACCTGTTATATAACTTTTTGAAGTTTTCGTCCGAGTTCGCCTGCATCTGCGCAAACGTTTGGACATGTGCACTAAACATGCTAGCAAAAGTAGCTACTTAGACATAAGTAATGGACGTTATCGAACAAAACAACGATTTATTGTAGAACTAGGATCCTGGGAGTGCATTCTGATGAAGATGATCAAAGGTAAGGGAATATTTATGATGTAATTTCGTATTTCTGTTGACTCCAACATGGCGGAGAAATGTTGTTATTTTTGAGCGCCGTCTCAGATTATTGCATGGTGTGCTTTTTACGTAAAGTTTTTTTGAAATCTGACACAGCGGTTGCATGAAGAACAAGTGATCTTTAATTCTATGTAAAACGTATCTTCATCAAAGTTTATGATGAGTATTTCTTGTATTTGAGGTGGCTCTCTGCAATTTCTCCGGATATTTGGAGGCATTTCTGAACATGGTGCCAATGTAAACCGAGATTGTGGATATAAATATGCACATTATCGAACAAAACATAAATGTATTGTGTTAACATGATGTCCTATGAGTGTCATCTGATGAAGATCATCAAAGGTTAGTGATTCATTTTATCTCTATTTCTGCTTTTTGTGACTACTATCTTTTGCTGGGAAAATGGCTGTGTTTTTCTGTGGCTATGTACTGAGCTAACATAATCGTTTGGTGTGCTTTCGCCGTAAATCCTTTTTGAAATCAGACATGTTGGCTAGATTCACAACATGTGTAGCTTTAATTTGGTGTCCTTCATGTGTGATTTCATGAAAGATTGATTTTATAGTAATATATTTAGGCGCAATTTCTGTTTGCTGCGTCTCAATTAGTCTATCGCGCTACTGAGCTCTTCATCTGTCTGATGATGGCGTGCACCAGCCACTGCGGGACGCTACCGCCCACATATCCCAGAGAAGTTAAGGAGAGGTATATCTATAATTCCAGTGATGTATTATCATCTACATTTATGATGAGTTTTTCTGTTAAACGATGTTGGCTATGCACTATCGCTGGATGTTTTTGGAACTAGTGAATGTAACGCGCCAAGTAAACCAGATTTTTTTATATAAATATGAACTTTATCAAACAAAACATACATGTATTGTGTAACATGAAGTCCTATGAGTGTCATCTGATGAAGATCATCAAAGGTTAGTGATTATTTTATCTCTATTTGTGCTTTTTTGTGACTGCTATCTTTCGCTGGAAAAATGGCTGTGCTTATTGTGGTTTGGTGTGACCTAACATAATCGTTTGTAGTGCTTTCGCTGAAAAGCATATTTGAAATGGAAACTTTGGTGGGATTAACAACAAGATTACCTTTAAAATGGTATAAGACACATGTATGTCTGAGGAATTTTAATTATGAGATTTCTGTTGTTTTGAATTTGGCGCCCTGCACTTTCACTGGCTGTTGTCAATCATCCCGTTACCGGGATTGCAGCCATAAGTAACTATTAAAGCTCATCACTAAGCTAAGGACCCTGGGACAAAACACCTCGCTCTGCAACTGGATCCTGGACTTCCTGACGGGCTGCCCCAAAGGTGGTAAGGGTAGGTACATATACATCAATGATGTTGCTGCTGGTGATTCTCTGATCCACCTCTATGCAGACGCACCATTCTGTATACCTCTGGCCCTTCTTTAGACACTGTGTTAACTAACCTCCAGACGAACTTCAATGCCATACAACTCTTCTTCCATGGCCTCCAACTGTTCTTAAATGCAAGTAAATCAAATGCATGCTCTTCAACCGATCGCTGCCCGCACCTGCCCGCCCATCCAGCGTCACTACTCTGGACGGTCTGACTTAGAATATGTGGACAACTACAAATACCTAGGTGTCTGGTTAGACTGTAAACTCTCCTTCCAGACTCACATTAAGCATCTCCAATCCAAAATTAAATCTAGAATCGGCTTCCTATTTCACAACAAAGCATCCTTCACTCATGCTGCCAAACATACCCATCCTACCGATCCTTGACTTCAGCGATGTCATTTACAAAATAGCCTCCAACACTCTACTCAGCAAATTGGATGCAGTCTATCACAGTGTCATCCGTTTTGTCACCAAAGCCCCATATACTACCCACCACTGCAACCTGTATGCTCTCGTTGGCTGGCCCTCGCTTCATATTCGTCGCCAAACCCACTGGCTCCAGGTCATCTATAAGTCTTTGCTAGGTAAAGCCCCACCTTATCTCAGCTCACTGGTCACCATAGCAGCACCACCCGTAGCACGCGCTCCAGCAGGTATATTTCACTGGTTACCCCCAAAGCCAATTCCTCTTTGGCTGCCTTTCCTTCCAGTTCTCTGCTGCCAATGACTGGAACGAATGCAAAAATCACTGAAGCTGGAGACTCATATCTCCCTCTCTAACTTTAAGCACCAGCTGTTCAGAGCAGCTCACAGATCACTGCACCTGCTACATAGCCATCTGTAAATCGCCCATCCAACTACCTCATCCGCATACTGTTATTTTTTTTTGTGCTACTTTGCACCCCAGCATCTATACTTGCACATTCATCTTCTGCTCATCTATCACTCCAGTGTTTAATTGCTAAATTGTAATTATTTCGCCACTATGGCCTATTTATTGCTTACCTCCCTTACCTCATTTGCACACACTGTATATAGACTTTTCTATTGTGTTATTGACTGTATGTTTGTTTATTCCATGTGTAAYTCTGTGTTGTTGTTTGTGTCGCACTGCCTTGCTTTATCTCGGCCAGGTCGCAGTTGTAAATGATAACTTTTTCTCAACTGGCCTACCTGGTTAACTAAAGGTGAAAAAATAAATTATAATAATGTAAACAAAAGGTAACAACACATCCGCCATGCTGATCCTCAACACGGGGGCCCCTCCTGTACTCCCTGTTCACTCATGACTGCACGGCTAGACACGAATCCAACACCATCATTAAGGTTGGCGTTGATACAACAGTGGTAGGCCTGATCACCGACATCGACGAGACAGCCTATAGGGAGGAGGTCAGAGACCTGGCCGTGTGGTGCCAGGACAACAACCTCTCCCTCAATGTGATCAAGACAAAGGAGCTGATTGTGGACTACAGGAAAAGGAGGACCGAGCACGCCCCCATTCTCATCGACGGGGCTGTAGTGGAGCAGGTTGAGAGCTTCAAGTTCCTTGGTGTCCACATTTCCAACAAACTAACATGGTCCAAGCACACCAAGACAGTCGTGAAGAGGGCACGACAAAACCTATTCTCCCTGAAAAGATTTGGCATGGGTCCTCAGATCCTCAAAAGGTTCTACGCTGAACCATCTGCTCGGCCTCCAACCGCAAGGCACTACAGAGGGTAGTGCGTACGGCCCAGTACATCACCGGGGCCAAGCTTCCTGCCATCCAGGACCTCTATACCAGGCGATGTCAGAGGAAAGCCCTAAAAATTGTCAAAGACTCCAGCCACCCTAGTCATAGACTGTTCTCTCTGCTAGGTCTAGGTCCAAGAGGCTTCTAAACAGCTTCTACCCACAAGCCATGGGGCTCCTGAACATCTAATCAAATGGCTACMCAGACCATTTGCATTGCCCYCCCTACTTTTACACTGCTGCTATTCTCTGTTATTATCTATGCATAGTCACTTTAATAACTCTACCTACATGAATATATTACCTCAATTACCTCGACTAACCGGTGACCCCGCACATTGACTCTGTACCGGTACCCCCTGTATATAGCCTTGTTTACTTTTTTTTGGTATTTATATATATTCTTTTAACTGCATTGTTGGTTAGGGCTTGTAAGTAAGGATTTCACTGTAAGGTCTACACCTGTTGTATTCGGCGCATGTGACAAATAACATTTGATTTGATTTATAGAACTGTAAGGGAGGAAGGAAGGGAGGGGGTGAGAGAGAGAGAGAGAGAGAGAGTGAGAGTGTGTCTCTGGAGAGCCTATATTCTGTAGGCCAGTGAACTCACTGTGCTGTACAACTCATCAAGTCTGTCTTGGGAAAAACATTATTCTGAAAAGTCTCTATTGAAACAAGGTCATCCATTTACTGGTTTCAAAGCAATCACTCAATTCAACCTTTTCTTTTGTATCCCCACACTCAACTTCAACTTCAAGTGGTGAAGGGCAGCCACGTACATCCTCGTATCTAAAATAGAGAGGCCATCCACGTAGTGTGTTTCTTTTGTCTCTGTCTCATAAGTAGGGCCCTGTGTTTTGGGTACGGTTGCAAAATTCTTGTAACTTTTGATAAATTCCCTGGTTTTCACAAAATCCAGGTTGGATGTTTCACGGAATCAGGGAGGAATAAGCAGGAAAACTGTAATCCTCCAACCAGGATTTCTGGAAAACCAGGGAATTTATTGAAAGTTCCAGGAATTTTGCAACCCTAGTTATGGACTGTCATGTCAAGCCTTTTCTATAAATGAGAATTACACAAAAAATGTAAGTGATTATTTGAGGATAGTGCTGGACCATCTGACATAAAAAAATWAAAAAAATAAAAAGGTTAAAATCCAGGTCATGTGACATGACTGTCCAAAACACAGGGCTCTAGTAGACCAGTGTCCCCCAGCACTACTACCATAATGTTCAGAGGGCCTCCAGTCAATCCTATACATTCTGTACCATGTGGTCTATTGTACATGCAGTCCAGAGTAACATATTCTCACCAGGTCCTGCTGTTGCTATCTTCGGGTCAGAATCCTCCATGATAAAAACACACGTGAGGAAACTGACATTCCTCCAGCTAGMGCTGGTTTGGAGGTTTGGAACCATAGACAGCTTGTGAAAACCACTGGCATCCAAACAGGGCTCTGCTTTCCCTCTAGTTAACAGTCCCCCAATAAGCCTTCCAATAAAACTACATTTTAAAACAGTCACCCCATTTAATCTTTTAAACATAATTTAACATGAACACCATGCCGGACCATTTTTCAGGGTTATAAACATGTGATGCACAGGGGAAAGAAAGACAGTGGGGTAAATTACTTGTGGTAATTGGTTTAAATGAACAGAGGATCAGGATATTGTAAACCTTCCAAAGGGATCACACAAAAAGAACATGGAATCCATACGGGTAATCATGTTTATGATAACAGAAACCATGTGTCCAAATAATCAGCCGTCCCACAAAATGATACGTCTCTCAACTCAATTTAGACAGCTCATCAAAATAAACAAAGGGATGAGCCTGAATGGAAAGGCATGCTACTAATTTCCAAAGAACATCAACAAAGAGCGTAAGCCAATATGAGCCTGTGCTGTAATTCCTTGTCCCTGTGTGTGGGTGAGGTAGGATTTGGGGAATTGAAACCCTCTCYTGGGTTGAAGAGGGGGCTGTTCCAGGGCTACAGTTACAAAGTGCAGGAGACAGGAGTTTGGAAATCATCTACTCCTTGTCTCCTGGATATGTTTTACAGCGGAATACCTCACATAGCTCCACAGCCATACGGTAACACAGACAGAGCGCAGACACAGTGGGGTGTTGATGTCCACTTGCTGCCATGTGTTGAGCACTGTCACCATCATGCCCTTCACAGTTACAGTACACACTATCACCACCGGCAACTTGGCCCCACAGCTGTTTCCCATCTTTGATGCCTGTTTCCAACACGCACAGACTTGACATGATCGGAGAGAGACTGCCACGGACCACTACCGCCATGACCCAGATGAGGAAGTTACCGGTCCTGGTTTGTGTAGCCCAAGACAGGGCGGTTAATCGCTGGTGATGGGTAGAGAGAGGGAGGCAGGGATACAGATGTAGCTAGAGACCCATCAAACTCAGGCCCATGTCTGAGTGTTCTGACTGTGTTCTCCAGATTGTGCTGGCTAGATCTACAGTAATGGGTTCTAGAGGGTTATTGTCAACCAATGACAACACAGTCACAAAAGGCAGGACAATTCACTTCCTGTAGTGATGGGGGTTATCACCACCACAGGCAGCATGCACAGTATGCACTCTTCTCTTAATAAAATATGTCAGGTTTCAATTATATTCTAACAATAGTCAAAGTTAGATTCACACGTTTTTAAGAGAAAATATAAGGCCTTTGGGTTGTAAGTCCAATTTAAGCCCTTCGCTACAATGAAAGGCCAAACATTACTCTCTCTTTTATGTGAGATGTAGTGCAGGAAATCAGAGAAGCAGAGACAACAATAGTTTTGGTTTGGGTTAAGCTGAGCATCAGTGGAACATGCACGGCAGAACCTCTGTGATGGTCTGGGTAACTCTAACAGCTGCCTGGTTTCCCCCAGAGCGGGCCCGTACCACACTGACAGAGCACACACATAATTAAGGGTTTATGTTCCGCTTTTAGGGAATGCTATGAAACAATATACGGAACATATATTTAACATATAGGCGATGGGGGTGGAAGAAGACAGAAAGCGAGAGGTCTAGTGATAGCTGGGTGCTGGAACCAAACTCATAGATTTGTTTAGTTTCTCACTAAGAAGGGTTTAAATCTAGCCTATTTGCTGGTTTGCATGGATTGAGCTAAGGAAATCCCATCCTTAGAAACATGGTCYAAGAGATAAACTTCTTGTTTATTCTTTGATTTGATTTAGTKCAATGATGGTTTGGTGAATCATGACTTATTAGAGATATTTGGTTTGTTTATTTGCTCGTGAAATTACAGATCCCAACATACTTTAGAAGTTACTATCCAACCGTCCTCACCACAGCATCATACGGGTTGAGCCAAGTGCATCTTATATGTAAACATCCATACCCTTGATTGAGAGAACTGTGCAGGCATACAACCAGAGGAATCTCCAGCACCACCATAGTCCCTCACTTGAGGGAATGAGTGGGCTGGTTTCCCTCCACAGTTCTCATTTAACCCTAATAAACACACCAAAAGGCATAGGGGGAATTAAAGAAGGAAAACTTAAATTGTCTCAAAACATTGTTAGTCACGCTACACTGCACCCGACTTGGCTTGAACAGGGCCGTATCAACAATMAAAACGCTTGAAGCAAACCGCATCCAAATCAAAAGAAAGAGCGGAACAAGGGAAGAAAAAGACTCCAGGGCATGGCAGTAGTAGCATTTTGCCTTATCAGCCTTTACACTCCATGTTTTAATGATTAACCTTCCTCTCGGGAAGCCAGCCACTCCAGTCCGGCTCACTTCTGGCACTGTAGGTTCAACTTTATGGTCTTATTTTTTATGGAGGTAAAAAGGTTATACAATGGATTGGAGAATAGTGATGTTTGTGAGATGACTGGCCTGGGGGTGGTCGTAGTTAGGTACGGCTATTGAATACAGACAATGGGCCTGATAAAAGCTATTTTTAATGTTGACGTGTGCTTCTTAGAATGGCTTTACATTACATATTAGGTCTGGACACTTCCAAAGTCTGTCCTAAATACAAATCAGAGATATTATATTACTTCCCCCAAACCCATAAAAGGCGTCATTGAGACACTGTTACAATGACCCATATCCTGTACCTCAGTAGCTAACACACAGGTGATGTGGTCAGAGGGTATGCTCTCCTCTCTACAGGAAGATAGTATGAGCCCAGGGCTAGATCTCATTAGTGCTGGAGTTCACCAGAGGAAAAATTAAGACAACTTTATTCATGTGTATTCATTCATTCAATGAATACACATTCACTTTTTTATCGTGTACCAGGGGAACACCAAAACGGGAAAGGGTCCCAGGGTCGGATGCTGAATTTTCCCATCGTCTTGATGAAAAGAGTCTTGCCGTTTATCATTTCATTTTGGATTCCGCCCCCCTCCAACACGGCTGCCCCCACAGTGTGGAAGCGAGGGTGGCTCTTCCCAGAATATGACTCCTGACTAAGACATGGTGGCCTGTTTGGTGCGTATTGGCCATTGAAAAAGTTAGAATAAATCTTGTGAAAGACCTAACTCATTCACATGACTCACCCAGAACGGTTACACCCCCACCCCTTCTCCCCTTCTCCATGGAAATGTTCTTTCTTCCATTCCTCCTTCCAGGATGAACTCATCCCAAACCACGATTCAGTGCGGCTTCTATGAACAAAACAGCCTTTCATAAGACTCTTCATTCAAATCACACTCAGCAACAGCTAATCTGTAAAAATACTTATGTAATAGCATGAGCAAACAATTTTAGGTCATCCACCATGATGCTAGCTAGGGAGCCTGAGAATTGAAAGTGACAAGTAAGTGTAACATTGTCAGTAAAACCCTTTATCCTAAGGCCTGGGGAGGGGCTGGGGACCAAACCAACCTCTAGAACGTAGTGTTTCAGAARGTTGCTACGTCAGTGAAAAGGGGACCTGGAATGCTTTGTTATATTATGTTGATAGACGAGACACAGCAGCAGGGAAAATGTGTTGACACTGCACTTTTAGGGTGATATCTCTGTGGCAGGGGTTTGTATTCAAAAAGCAATGCACGTCAGCTTCAGAGTGAGGATTTGTAGAGGTTTAGATAAAAGCTGAGGATGTGTGTGTTTATGCACAGACAAAGTTGCATTCACATATGCAGAGTGTGTGTATAATCAAACTGTTCCCAAATGGGAGCCTCTTCCTGTTGTTTATTTGTCCCAGACAATCCCCACTGACTGCAATGACAACATCAAACTATACAAAGCGTTTTCCATCTCCTGTTCCACTCAAAAAGAGGAAAAATATACATGGGAAAAGATTAAAACAAGTTTGTTTACCCAGTGAAATAAATGAATGCATTCCAGTGTAATTTCTGTTTTATTGCACCACCCCTCTCTATAAAGTCTGCCTGGCTTACACACAAAGGCTAAACTTCAAGAGTGTGTTTCCTTATAAAAACAAAATGCTGGATCACAGCAATTTGACATTCTGCTCTACTTGAGAATTTCAAACACACAAAGCTAGAGACTACAGGCGAGTAGAGACTATGGCCCATACACTTAATACAACAATTGCTGCCCATGTTTGATATATTTGCATTCATTTCCATGTAAGACATGCTAGTTTACATACTAGAAGTCACACACAGGGAATGGACAAGAGAGGGAGGCAGATACAATCTTCCATCTATCCATATTCAAATTGTGAGAGAATAGTGTAGTGAGTCCTGTTGTGTGGTTTAGAAAAGGACTGCATCACAGGACAGCCTCAGAGGGCTCCAGAGAGCCAGTGGCTGGGAGGAGAGTCAGGTGACGTGCCTGACAGAGGTAGACGGACCAGTAATGGAAAGGAAAAGTCCAGCAGTTTCATATGTTCCTCTTACTTCCTCTCATTTGGAACTTGTGCTGAGGCCATTGTTTGAACACTAAGCTGTAGTTAATCACCATCAAAACCTGGTCTTTCTACACAGAAAGGCAGGCGAGCAACTTGTTGCGCACATTCAGAGACATTTTTATGAACTCTGTCAGTCTCTGTCCTTTAGTCTCTACACTGTAGTCTCTGTGAGAGGTTTGTGATGGACAGACACTGTGTCCAAGCCACCCTACCCAGTTACAATGCTCCAGACAGGAGGAGTGGAAATCCCATGACCTCACTTCACCCAGTACAACATCGGGTCAACAAGCCGCCCAACTCAACAACTTCCAAATGAAAAAACAGTCACTCCCTCAACCTACTGTACATCTCAAATATGACACCTTGCATATAACTGAGAGAGAAAGAGAGAAGAGAGAAGAACGAGTGCAAACACTTTCTGCTCATGTGGATCTTGTGGCTTGCATCTACACGCAGTACGTTTTGTGATGAATCCTGCCAAAAAGATAGCGTGGAACAAGTAAGGGAGCAAGAGAACAGGGATGGATGAGAAGACATGTCCTTTTGAGTTCAACCAGTCATCCAGATGAAATATTGTTTAACCCCTCACTTTCATCCTCTGTTCTGTTGACCCTGTGAAGTGAAGGGGTCAACGTTGAATCAGAGGATGAGGATATCTAACAAGCTCTTGATTGGATAAACACACTAACGAAACGCTGTTCTAAGCAGTGGGAAGGTGCGAGTGCTTTTCTCATGACCTTTTCAGGGTCCTTCATACAGTATGTATGACAGGCCTGGTGTTATTTCAGGGTCCTTCATACAGTTTATGACAGGCTCTGTGTTATTTTCAGGGTCCTTCATACAGTATGGTATGAGGCTCTGTGTTATTTTCAGGGTCCTTCATACAGTATGTATGACAGGCTCTGTGTTATTTTCAGGGTCCTTCATACAGTATGTATGGCAGGCTCTGTGTTATTTTCAGGGTCCTTATACAGTATGGATGGCAAGGCTCTGTGTTATTTTCAGGTCCTTTATACAGTATGGATGGCCGGCTCTGGTTATTTTCAGGGTCCTTATACAGTTTGGGATTGCAGGCTCTGGTATTTTCAGGGTCCTTTATACCAGTATGTATGACAGGCTCTGTGTTATTTTCAGGGTCCTTTATACAGTGTATGGCAGGCTCTGCGTTATTTTCAGGGTCCTTATACAGTATGTATGACAGGCTCTGTGTTATTTTCAGGGTCCTTCATACAGTATGTATGACAGGCTCTGTGTTATTTTCAGGGTCCTTCTACAGTATGTATGACAGGCTCTGTTGGTATTTTCAGGGTCCTTTCATACAGTATGTTGGCAGGCTCTGTGTTATTTTCAGGGTCCTTCAAACAGTATGTATGACAGGCTCTGTGTTATTTTCAGGGTCCTTTCATACAGTTATTAGGCAGGCTCTGTGTTATTTCAGGGTCCTTTATACAGTATGTGGCAGGCTCTGTGTTATTTTCAGGGCCTTTAATACAGTATGGATGGCAGGCTCTGTGTTATTTCAGGTCCTTTATACAGTATGGATGGAGCTCTGGTTTATTTTCAGGGTCCTTTATACAGTATGGATTGCAGGCTCTGCGTTATTTCCAGGGTCCTTTATACAGTATGTATGACAGGTCTGTGTTATTTTCAGGTCCTTTATACAGTATGTATGGCAGGCTCTGCGTTATTTTCAGGGTCCTTTATATCAGTATGTGAACAGGCTCTGTGTTATTTTCAGGGTCCTTCATACAGTATGTATGACAGGCTCTGTGTTATTTTCAGGGTCCTTCATACAGTATGTATGACAGGCTCTGTATTATTTTGACTGAGGTGAGAATATTATTCTGAGGTGAGAATGTTGCTCATCAACTGGATTAGCGCTGAAATGCTGCAGCCAAAGGAAGTTGTCATAGTCTCAGAATGCAATGCCACACTGAGGTGTGATTGACTTTCTCACATCCCACAATGGACAAAATAGTCATGCATATCTTTTCAGAAGAGAAATGATCCTGTATCATTATGAAACAAGCAGAATTGTCAGACTGATCAACAGGGTCCCTCTTTTTTAGGGGGTTTCTGGCTCATCAATCAAGACATGACAGCCATACTGGCAACGTGCCTTCCCTAAAGGGACAACAACACACAGAGCACACAAACAACAGATACATTAAAAGCTTATCTTTACTCCCATTGACTTCCACATTACAAGACCAACGTCACAGAAATATATCATCCAAATCCAAAGCACTTCATGCATGTACTATACTCCCTAGGGGCGATGGGCGACTAATAAAGAGTACAGACACAAGACCTGAAGGAGAATAATGGGGGACTGACTAGATTCCTACTGTGGGAAGCAGCTGGGCTGAGTGGGGTGTCATTCTGTCTACTCTTTGTGTGTTAATGAGGGTGATATGGTGAGATAGTGTCACAGCAGGAGGCTAACTGCCACTCGGGTGACAGGCCCATGGAGAGGATCACCTCCTGAGCAAGCAGCCACTGGGTGGGCCTTAGGCCAGGGGACAACTGAGACAGGCAGGACAAGTCAGGGTTTAACACCAGTTCTCTACTGCGGGGCCAACTGAAAATTACTTAATGGGGGCAAGAAAATAAATAGTTTAACTCCAGAGAAGCAGCTGACGTGAGAAGTATGCCTCCTCAACAGTTAAATAAAACAGCCTTACAGAGMAARATTGCTTAAATAGATTTAGCCTCTAGAAGCTGATGGAGCATGTCAGAGGAATGGAACCCAATCGACTAAAAACGAGTCTCATGTCTCATGCAGTAACAAAAACAATGTATGTGTGTTTGGTAAACGTGATTTGTTTACAACGTATTATGAGTCCTCTTCTAACTGGAAATGAGTAAGGTGGCATTGCATTCCCAAAGGACAGTGTGTTCCACGTCAAGCTGGAATGCACAGTGTCAGTGTCGAATCCGTCTTACTATGACTTCATAGGTGTTTCTCAAGGAAATCCCTCTCCCTTCTAGGCACAATGAGATGGCTTCCTGTTTAGAGAAAGTAGGATCCAGCCACTCAGCCACCCACCATCCCTTTACGTAATTTCCACATACTAATGTAGTAATTTATCATAACTGCACAAAGTGCACATATTGCTGTATTTCCATCATCCTCCTCATCCTCAGAAACATGTACGGTTATGAGGAAGGGCTGCATACTCTATACGCATTGAGGTGGGGGACTGACAGAGAGCGTTGTCCAAATCATGAAAAAAGATCCATGGCCCATGTTTTCATTCAGAGTGTGAGTAAAGATAAGAAGTAAACCAATAAAACTGACAGTCTTTAAAAATTAAGTACCATATCATTGTAGGAAGTGCAGCCTGGTCTCATATACTAGATGTAACATAGTAAATGTAAATCAAAATATTCTGAACAAAAAAATAAACGCACATGTAACAATTTCAATGATTTTACTGACATTTAGTTCATATAAGGAAATCAGTTAATTGAAATAAATAAATTAGGCCCTAATCTATGGATTTCACATGACTGGGCATGGGCACAGCCATGGGTGAGCCTGGGAGGGCATAGGCCCACCTACTTGGGAGCCAGGCCCACCCACTGGGGAGGCAGGCCCACCCAATCATTATGAGTTTTTCCCCACAAAAGGGCTTTATTACAGACAGAAATACTCCTCAGTTTCATCAGCTGTCTGGGTGGCTGGTCTCAGATGATCCCGCAGGTGAAGAAGCCGGATTGGGGGGTCCTGGGCTGGCATGGTTACACGTGGTCTGCAGTTGCGAGGCCGGTTGGACATTTTCTCTAAAATAGCATTGGAGGCGGCTTATGGTAGGGAAATTAACATTCTCTGGCAACAGCTCAAGTGGACATTCCGCATGCCAATTTCACGCTGCCTCAAAACTTSAGACATCTGTGGCATTGTATTGTGTGACAAAACTGCACATTTTAGAGTGGCCTCTTATTGTCCCCAGGACAAGAAGCACCTGTGTAATGATCATGCTGTTTAATCAGCTTCTTGATATACCACACCTGTCAGGTGGATGGATTATCTTGGCAATTGAGAAATGCTCACTAACACGGATGTAAACAAATTTGTGCACAACATTTGAGAGAAATAAGCTTTTTGTGCATATGGTACATTTCTGGGATCTTTTATTTCAGCTCATGAAACGTGGGACCAACACTTTACATAGTATGATATGTTACGTTTGGTATGGTTACATGAGACAGAATGTTACCTAAGGCAAAATTAAAGAAGGGAAAGGGAAAGTGGGGTACCTAGTCAGTCGTAGAACTGGATGCCTTCTACTGAAATGTGTCTTTCGCATTTAACCCAACCCCTCTTAATCAGTGATTGGTTGAGCATATAACGCGAACGTCTTGAAACCCAAACGTTGCATGTTCAAATCTCATCACAGAAAACTTGTGCATTTTAGTTAATAAGCAACTTTTCAACTACATGCCACTTTTTAGCTACTTTGCAACTACTTAGCATGTTAGCTAACCCTTCCCCTAACCCTTTTAGTTAACCCTTCCCCTAACCCTAACCCTAAACCTAACCTTAACCCTAACCCCTAGCTAACATTAGCCAGGTAGCTACGGTTAACGTTAGCCTCCTAGATAACATTAGCCACAACAAATTGGATTATTGGATTATTATCATACAATTAGCAAATTCGTAACATATTGTACATTTTGAAAATGTATAACATATCATACAAATTGTAATTCGGAACACATAATACGAAATGGATGATAAACATCCACAAATTAATATAATCCATACGAAACGTAACATATCATACTAAATGGAGTGTGATGTATTTATGTACAGAATCATATGAAATGCTCTAAAACCAGGTTGGGAAGTAGTATAGTGATCCATTTTACAACCACAGATCAAAAACATATCAGATGGCATTGACCTAGAAAGAATGCACTTTTAAACCTTACAGCATGCGCAACTGCCTGTAGCCAAAACAGATCATAAATGCCTCACTCCGCATCCCTGCAATAATTGTAAATCAGAGAGTAATGCTATTTCATCTCCAAGCCACCTCGGGCAATGTATTTACCTACAGTTA
Source organism: Salvelinus sp. IW2-2015 (assembly GCF_002910315.2). NCBI lineage: Eukaryota > Metazoa > Chordata > Actinopteri > Salmoniformes > Salmonidae > Salvelinus > Salvelinus sp. IW2-2015. The sequence goes on from NC_036860.1 coordinate 838,167, forward strand.
TTGCGACTTCAGAAGCCAAGTAAAGAAGAGGTAGAGAGGAAGGCTGAGCGTTGGAGGGCAGAGTCCAGCCCAGCCCACTTCAAGTCGAGTCTCGCACCAGTCTATTTTCTCCCATCACAATTTGTCACGTCTGATCATCGGTCAGAGCGTACTGTATTCAAACGCAAGACAACTGCGCTAAATAAGAACACGTTCTCAGGCAAAGCTAAACTTCTAAAAGGTATGTCTTTGTAGTTATATTTGTGTAATAGCCTACTTATATTTGTACTGGGTATTTTTCGTTTTTATAAATATTTGAATGATACTTGTTTGGTATTTATTTATTCAACAGATATTATGGCGTTTTAGACAGTTGGTCGAAATTCTATAATTTGATGGCATATAATAACTAGGCTAAAGCAAGGACATGTTTATTTGTCTTATATTTGAGAAATTCAGCAATGTTGTGGAAAATCCAGATATTTAGCCTCACAATTTTGATACAAGCCTTTAGCCTATACTTGTCCACTGACAAGTTGATGACAACAGATTTCAGTGTTTTCTTGTTCTTTTTCTGAAATAATAAAAACTTGAATAACTAATAATTATTTAAAAAACGTAGCTTAATTCATACATTTGCATACCCAATCCATAATAATTTTGAAGTAGTGTTTTTATCATATGCTATGTTTCAAACAGATAGGCAACAGTGTCTCAAATACAATTTAATACAATTGTATTTGCACATGCTTCGTAAACAACAGGTGTAGACTAACACTGAAATGCTTACATACTGGTCCTTAGTGGGACAAGGAATAAATACACAGTGCACAACGAATAACAATAACGAGTAAAAAATAAAATGGCTATTCAGGGAGTACCTGTACCTGAGTCGATGTGCAAGGGTACGAGGTAATTGACGTAGCTGTGTATATATAGGTATGGGTAAAGTGACTGGACAACAGGATAGACAACTGACAGTAAATAGGCAGTAGCAGAAGCGTATGTGGTGAGTGGTGTGTGTGTGTGTGTGGTGTGTGTTTGTGTGGGTGTGTGTGTCGTGTGGGTGTGTGTGTGTGTGTGTGTGTGTAGTGTGTGTTGTGTGTGATGTGTTGTGTGGGTAGTGGGTGTGTGGTGTTGTGTGTGTGTGTGGTGTGTGTGTGTGATCGATTTGTGTGTTGTGTGTGTGTGTGCTGTGTGTGGTTGACAGGCAGAATGAACAGTTTTGCCCCCCAAAAATAAAACTGAGCTGGAAGATGAAGATAAATATGCTAAAGATTCAATATGAATTAGTGACATAAATGGCCAAGTTTCTCCAGGACAAAAACACTAATATTGGGAATTCTTTATTATGTCTATATTAATGGGCGCCTTAGCTGGGGTTAATTCTCTCATTTGTAAGGCCCTGTTGGAGTAAGGTCATTTGCTAGTTTCATACTCAAAAACATTCTATTAGAATTTGAATGAAGACAGGTTACTGTAATACAAGATTAAATGAAAGAATGTACATCCCCCTCCCTTTATTTTCAGTGTGTGTGGTACAGATAACAATAGGCTATTATACGTGTATTCAATCCTGTTATTTTTTGTTTCCAGGTTCTGCTTGTACTAGGCCATCCATGTGGATTGTCCAGGCATGCACAGTGTTGGATAACGCTATCAGCAGAACATGCTTATTACCATCCATTCTTATATTAAATACAAAAAACTGGAACTGGATCTATCTGGTCAGAAACGACATTTCAAAGATAGATTTTCCTAAGGAATGTACATTCCCCCACTCCAACATATTGAATTGATGGGACTGCTAAGAACTATGTGAGTCGCAGAGTGGGAAAGCATTCTTGTCAGCTAAAAAGAAAGAACATTTCCCAGAATACCAAGGAAGCCATTCGCATGCCGCTTACGCTGCTGGTTGCTGCCCCCACTGTGGTTCCCATGTCCCCTCGGTTCAGGTGGAGCCGTGCCGTGATGTTCCACGAGTACCCGAGCCATGCTTACAGAGAACACTACAACGACACAGGCAAACTGAAAGGAAGAACAAGTACAAAGATGGACTAAAGCAGAGGCCATAGCCTTCCTGCTGAATCTGCTTGCTCATGGGCTGGAGAATGCTGTGGTGCTGTTGGCTATCGAGGATAAGGAAATTGTCGCACATCTGCCCATGTACTATCTGTTAGGCAACTAACACTCTCAGACCCCTGCTAGCAGGCTTCACCTACATGGTGAACATTTGCGACTTCAGGGGCCAACAGTTAAAGATGACCCCTGCTGTGCTGTCCTGAGGAGAGGGCGGGTCTTCTTAACGCTGGCCGGGCCTCCGGCATCAGCCTCCTGGCCATGCCATTGAGCGCCATTCACCATGTGAGGATGAAGCCCTACCAGGGTGGCACAAGCGAGCCGGATGTTTGCCCTGACGCAGGGCCAGCTGGGTTCTGTCAGTGCTTCCTGGGGTGGCCCGTCCTGCGGCTTGGAACTGTTATGGCCGCCTGGACGCATGCTCCACCTCCTGCCGCTCTTCGCCAAAAGCTACATCCTCTTCTGCTAGCACCGTGTTCACCGCTGTGCTGCTGCCATCGTGGTGCTTTATTGCGCATCTTCCACACTGTCCAGTCCAACACAAAGCACCTGGGCTCTGGCCCGCAGCCGCAAAGCCTGGACCCGCAAGTCCCAGAAGTACAGGGCCCTTGCTTGAGAACGGTCACATCGTACTGGGTGTCTTCATCGTCTGCTGGCGCCTCTCTTCATCCTTCCTCTTGCTGACTTCTGCTGCCCGCACGGAGCTTGCAGGTGCTCTATTCAAGCGAAGACTACTCCTGGGATCGCCAGGATCAACTTCTCTCCTACAAGCCATCAATCTATAACCCTGACCAGTAAGGACATGAGGAGGGCCATCTGAGGCTGCGTGTCGACGCGTGCCTCCTCACCAAGGATGGCCAGTGTAAGAAGATGGGATGTCCTTCCTGGAGTGCAGTACCAGTAAGACTGAGGCGCCTCCCATAGGCTGGAGGGCCTGAGATCACCGTCTCCTCTGCCAACTTCACCCTTCCACTATTAAACCATCTACCCCAGGATGTCAAAGACATGACTTGTCCATGACGGCCCAATGTGACTCAAGCAGTAATAATGGATAATTTGTCCAATTACAGTAAGAGCAGAGTTCTGGATACCCCCTTGCTGGACCACTCTTCGGCACATCTTACAGCTGTGAGACTACTACATGTTACGTATGGGTTGTAAATGGAACTACAAGCAAGGAGGAATGAATACTCTTCCTCTCACCTCAATGGTAGAGAACGTCAGCGGAACCGCACATTGTCCTATGTTTTGCCTTCCTCCCCTGGTCTGGCATTTTCTTCCTAGGACAGTAAGCTGGAGGTTTCCACTTAAAGACTGGTCAGTCTATTGTTAGGAGTCAACCTCCGTCACAGTTAGAGAAAGAAATACCTTGTTGGTTTTTAGTCTTCGCGCCAAAGCATTTAACAGATTAATATGTCTTTCTCATACTGTGAAAATCTTTTCTCGTGTGCTGAGATACAATATATTCTTCATACGTTAACAATCTTCCATAAATCAAACTGCCGAAAAGAAAAACCCTCCTGAAGGAATGGATTCATGTTTGTAGCAGCATTTTGAATTCACCATTTACCGGTATTTAAAGAGAACCACTCAACCAGAACTGTGAAATTAATGTTATTCATGTTTTTTTATAACAAACATTGAAACACATTTAGTACATTTTATTTTGAGTCATACACATAAAGTATACATTGAGTCATGCTAAGGCTCATCCTTATCCTCTCTCCAGAAAATACATAATACAAGCATAATGACATGTAATTAAAACATGAAGCATCCACACCCAAAACTGCTGCCAGAACCATGGCATTTTTGTAATCTGATCTCAGGTCAGCTGGAATTCTGGGTAGAGGTCCCCAGACCAACATTAGAGGCTTGTGGCTAGACACACAGAGAATTTCACATTGATGCCTCTTTCTGGTTTGCACATCTTTGGAGGTCTCTAAAACACACGTAGCAGCAGACATGATTGTGAGCAATAAAAAGGACAGATTAGGCTTAGTTTTGTGGACTCAAAGTATGGAATCATATTGAACACAACCTGTTCACAAAAACAATAGCCTTCAGAACTTTCCTGAACAAGCTGGAGAATATCCCTCTCATGCAATGAAGTGTTATGTCTATCTTCTGTAAACAGTGGTTAACTGAAATTTGTCAAAGACAAACCACAAATGCTTGGGTTCCATGTATAAAGTTCCATTGTGACAGCAGTGATGTTTCAAAAGCAAGCAATTCAAAATCTGTTTTCACATTGTATATAAATGTACAAATGAAAATATTTATATTCTGTCTTATTGTACTATACAGTATATTGGGTAAATAAAATGAACTATAGTTTCTGTATTTTGTTTATTCTGAACTAAACTTATTATTATGAGGCCACTGCCAATGTTTTATGTACATTCAAACAATAAATAAATGTGAACAATATCTACAAAAACAGTATTTTTGGTCATTGTTTTGCAGAATAAACATCCATACAAATAACATTAAATCTAGTTATTTCCTCTCACCAAATCTTTGTGAAGCCAGAGGCCTCATGTGTGAGAATATGAAAGTGCTAGTGTCAATGTGGTGAGAGCGATGTTTCAGATCTTTCACAGGAAACATACTTTTCAGTGTTGAAGTATATGGTATGTGATGACTATATAGGTCAAAGCCTTTTGATGGTCCATCATCCACAGTTATAAAAGGCTTTGACCTATATAGTCATCACATACCATATACTTCAACACGAAAAGTGCATAAACACTGATAAGCAAATGTCAACTTAATTCATTTGAGAAACATGGAACAGTCTACAAATATACATACAGTGGGAGAACAAGTATTTGATACACTGCCGATTTTGCAGGTTTTCCTACTTACAAAGCATGTAGAGGTCTGTAATTTTTTATCATAGGTACACTTCAACTGTGAGAGACGGAATCTAAAAAATCCAGAAAATCACATTGTATGATTTTTAAGTAATTAAATTGCATTTTATTGCATGACATAAGTATTTGATACATCAGAAAAGCAGAACTTAATATTTGGTACAGAAACCTTTGTTTGCAATTAAAGAGATCATACGTTTCCTGTAGTTCTTGAAGAGGTTTGCACACACTGCAGCAGGGATTTTGGCCCACTCCTCCATACAGACCTTCTCCAGATCCTTCAGGTTTCGGGGCTGTCGCTGGGCAATACGGACTTTCAGCTCCCTCCAAAGATTTTCTATTGGGTTCAGGTCTGGAGACTGGCTAGGCCACTCCAGGACCTTGAGATGCTTCTTACGGAGCCACTCCTTAGTTGCCCTGGCTGTGTGTTTCGGGTCGTTGTCATGCTGGAAGACCCAGCCACGACCATCTTCAATGCTCTTACTGAGGGAAGGAGGTTGTTGGCCAAGATCTCGTGATACATGGCCCCATCCATCCTCCCCTCCAATACGGTGCAGTCGTCCTGTCCCCTTTGCAGAAAAGTATCCCCAAAGAATGATGTTTCCACCTCCATGCTTCACGGTTGGGATGGTGTTCTTGGGTTGTACTCACCTTCTTCTTCCTCCAAACACAGCGAGTGGAGTTTAGACCAAAAAGCTCTATTTTGTCTCATCAGACCACATGACCTTCTCCCGTTCCTCCTCTGGATCATTAGATGGTCATTGGCAAACTTCAGACGGCCTGGACATGCGCGGCTTGTGCAGGGTGACCTTGCGTGCGCTGCAGATTTTTATCCATGACGGCGTAGTGTGTTACTAATGGTTTTCTTTGAGACTGTGGTCCCAGCTCTCTTCAGGTCATTACCAGGTCCTGCCGTGTAGTTCTGGGGTGAACCCTCACCTTCCTCATGATCATTGATGCCCCACGAGGTGAGATCTTGCATGGAGCCCCAGACCGAGGGTGATTGACCGTCATCTTGAACTTCTTCCATTTTCTAATAATTGCGCCAACAGTTGTTGCCTTCTCACCAAGCTGCTTGCCTATTGTCCTGTAGCCCATCCCAGCCTTGTGCAGGTCTACAATTTTACCCTTGATGTCCTTACACAGCTCTCTGGTCTTGGCCATTGTGGAGAGGTTGGAGTCTGTTTGATTGAGTGTGTGGACAGGTGTTTTATACAGGTAACGAGTTCAAACAGGTGCAGTTAATACAGGTAATGAGTGGAGAACAGGAGGGCTTCTTAAGAAAAACTAACAGGTCTGTGAGAGCCGGAATCTCTTACTGCGTTTGGTAGGTGATCAAATACTTATGTCATGCAATAAAATGCAAATGAATTACTTAAAAATCATACAATGTGATTTTCTGGATTTTTGTTTTAGATTCCATCTCTCACAGTTGAAGTGTACCTATGATAAGAATTACAGACCTCTACATGCTTTGTAAGTAGGAAAACCTGCAAAATCGGCAGTGTATCAAATACTTGTTCTCCCCACTGTATACACAAAGGTGTACTTTCCAAACGATAGAGCAGAGACAGATGCCAAAGAAACAATGTACTGTATATCACAATAAAATGTAAATGTCTGATCGATGCTGAAGTTATTAAAGTAAACACACAAGCACACACGACAAACCCCCCCACTTAACCCACAGTGCACCAATTCCATACCAGAAGCAACCACCCAAGAAGACATGCGCTTGTGGTAACACATAGAGAAGGCAGCAGTCATTGGGGACAATATACTTGATGCCCCATTTCCAGTAATATTATAAACATGAAACCCCCAGCTGACGAGGTTACACGAGTTGAGATCCAAACGAAACCTGTCCCCCGCCCTGTATCAAACCAACTACTCACCACATGCTACACTGGCAGAAACCTACATAAGCATTGACAATAAAATATGACTCATTTACAAAACGTGTGGGACGTGCAATGAAGAGTAATGGTAAGATTTGCATAAATTGTGTGTGAACAAAAAAACTGCCCTTTTCCATTCAAGACTAGAAACAAGTCCTCTCAACCATAAATGGTTGAACTCACTTTGTCAAAATGGACTTTTGCAAAAGTGGGTCAAGTTTCAGCTGGCCACAAATTTAATAAATAGAGTTGCTCTAAAATGAGATAATCTCCACAATAACTCATGTCAGGCTTTCTGCACTGCCAATTATTTTATCCCTTGGGCTTTTCGACTCAAAGATGTTCATTAGGAAAATTCAATGGGTAGACAACTAATAACAGCAACACATTATTACTGCAGCAGTTACAATGATCTTTTTATTCAACCAAAACCTCAGAAACACTAGTCAATTGTGCAGCCTCCTTGCTTGGAAAGCCCATGGAGGAATAGCATTTGCCATGAATAACAGTTACCATCCCAGAAAATCTCACAAAGTTTGCAAAAAAAATGTTTAATTTTTTTTTTTATTGCTGCAATGCAGTCCAGAATACTGTCTGTTGCATAAGCACACCTTCACATTGGACATTTATTGCATTAAAAAGGTGATCAGCACCCAACTTCAATACAGTAATTTCAGTACCATATCAGAAAGCAGTGGGTTTGCAATGACATCTATTGACAGAAAATGGTCTTTATAAAAAACCAATGTCTTTGTTGAAAGTATATACAAATAAAAGCTAGGGTTATAGGTTACTACCCAAATAAGTATTCTAGGAAATGTGATGCTTAGGAAAACTGCTTTATTCAATATAACAAAATGTCATGCAAGTCAATACCAACAATAGGAATACAATCTTAGTATAAAACAAATGTATTACAACACACAACACAACAGACAATCCAACTACAGGACAAACAACTACTGGACAGATATGGCAACTTTACTTTGATCTCTTCTACCATTCAGTGCTGACAAAGTTCCACAGCTCATCACTGACTGAACACCGAGACCGCACAGAGGTGTCTATGTTGATTGGCGTGGCCAGGTCAGCTCCATAGTGCACTGCAAGGGATTAAAGTACACTCAAACGTTAGTTAAACGCAACCAAAACCCACATCAACCAGCCATTAAACAAGAGTTCCACATTTGTGACTTGTCAAAGGGTGATGGAAAAACAGTTATGCAGTGACAAATACCTCCTCTCAGAATGTGTGGCTCCGTGTCATACTCCCACTTGATCTTGGTCACCTTGTGGTACAACTGGGCCACGTATCTGCAGAWTGAACAGTTTGTCAAGTTGCACCATGCTGTTCATGATGTGAGATCAATGCTCACCGACTATCATGGTTTAGTGTGGTGGGCTCGTGTGGTGTTGGGAGTGATTATTTCAGTATGCTGTTAGTCCTACTCACATGGCTGATGGGATGACCTCTGTAGTGTCATCATCAACCTCCTGCTGCAGGGTCTGCAGCTCCTGATCCGAGTCACGCAGACTCTCCAGCTCCCTCTGCAGGAACCTGAGGAACAGGTCAAGGAAACCAACACGGGGAGAATCTCAATTGGTGCTGTTCACGCTTCCTCAACTCCATCCTCTCCTTGCCTGATTTTGAAAAAGTTCAAAGGGAATCGAGGAGTGGAGGCGAGGTAACAAATGCGCTTGTATTAAATAAGAATCCTTGTCCACTAGTATGTCATCAGGCAAATTACATTTACAGGGGTGGAGTCCCAAAATAAGTTTAACGTGATAAAAAACATTTAGCTAGTAGGTAAAATTTGCATAGACTTTAAAAAATGTCTGCATGCATTTCTCTTTCGAGAAAACAGCTGATTCAAAGGGGTTGTAGCAGATTTTAACACACTTCCACGCTAGTCACTGGGAGGATCCTCTGCATGCTCACTGTATGGCATATAAACTGAAATCTCAAAATACTTTCATCAATGGATGGCAGCCTGGTCAGCCTGCAGCAATGGACAAGTTCAAGGTAGAATGTGACTGCTCCCTATATGTATTATCTGGGCAACACAGCATTCATGTGCACTTTTGAGAGCACCAATTGCAGTACATGAAGAACTTGTTCTGTGTAGAGACAGAACATGACTGGGTGAAGGATACTGTAGTTCTGAGTCCATGTTCTGGCTCCTTGCTGTACACTGCTGCAGCTCCTGCTCCAGGCTGTTCAGTTCCCGCTCTGCCTGGCTCTTCTGCCCCTCCATGTCCAGCAGCTTCTGGCTCGCCTCATCCTCACACTGAACTACACCTGAAGACAATGGCGAGCAAGATTAGGCTATATATCTTGACGGAATGGAAAGAAAGTAAGTTATCATATGACAGGATCTACAAGTTGATTATTTTTCCTTACCGTTTAACACCAGTGTGATGGTTTTCTTCGTGTCCAAGTGTCGCTCAAAGAAACACTGCTGTTTTTCTCTCACTTTTCTTAATTCATCGTCAGCYTTGCTGCTTTTCAGTATTTTGACCATCGACTCTCCCGTGTCCATAACGTCCTGAAGCATGGTGACAMGTCTTTTCTGTGGAATATTTTTGTAGAAATAGATAATAAATGACGGCCTGTTCTAGAGCAGACTAGCTGGTGCATCAACACCACTAAAATGGTTTGCTGCCTACGTCAACAAAATCCAATGCTATGTCTAACTAACGTTAGCTGCAGAGGCTCTTGCTTGAAAACAGCAGTCAACTTTAATGCCCAGACCCTCTGACGACAGCTACTGTTACTAACATCTTAATTAGATACGTTTAGAAAGGTATACAATAACAAGCATTGACTTACCGTGTTTTGCCGAATGTAAACAGTTCACCGAGTTTCGCTTCACTCGTTTCCGTAATTCAAAGTTGTCCTGCGAACGCGCGCGCTTACATGAGGTGCCAGAGAAAGTGCCTGACAGAATTTTGGTTTCAAAAAAATAAATTACAGGAGAAATGTAAAATATTTATTCACATACACAATATAACAATAAGTAGATGCCTACAATTGAAAATATACAATTAATAGAAAGCGCCAAAAATATCCAGCGTTCTGATTGGGTAGATCCACATGGGGGCGCCAATGTCAAGAGATTGCAAGATTTATTTTACACAATGGAACCTGATGGACCGACGGAGTTGAATTTTCATTAGACGAACGTACAGCAGTGGTTCCCAACCTTTTTCGATTACTGTACCACCAACTGAATTTTGCACTGCCCAGAGGACCACCTCATGTGCATTTTACCAGTAGGCCTATGGTCTATTCTTCTCAAGTACCCCGTGGATAGGCCACGTACCCCTGGTTGAGAACCAATGATTTATAGAATACATACTCTCTTTGATGGAACTGTGGTTGTGTTGTGAGATAGGTAGGTTCACTGTACCTCCAGAGGTTATTTCTGGACAACATTTGTACATTTTAGGGAACCATTTTCTTCTCAAGAACAGTTGGAGTACACAAAATGTCCTACAATTGTTTTGCAGTTTGCAAAATACAGTCAAGTAAATCACAATTGTTCCAAGAGTTGTTCAAGTTGATCTGATAGTTTTCAGTAATAAAATATACAATTCTAAGCGGCACTCTGAAAAATAGCAGGAATGGCAACTATCAGTGCCAATGCTATTGTAAGCTCATTCAACTTTGATTTATTAGGAACCATACTGTTCTCTGGTCCATTTATATTGTGCAGTTTGTCACTTTACCAACCATTCWCCGCAAACCACAAAAATATAAGGGGAMATAAATCATRATGRTGCYGTTCTCTCCCTCACTCCTTGATCCSTTGCTTCTCAGTCTTCKCTTGAGCCTTTCGTTTCTGCCTGCCAAGCTGCCTGAAGTGCAGTCTCTTGGGATTCAGTCCATAGGCCTTCAGTCTCTGTCCGCTGAACTCTCGCCCACCCATTTTCACCCTGAAGGGCCCCTTCCCYGACATGAGGCGGCTTCCTGGGTGCCTGTTTTTCTTCTTKGGCAATTTTGGCCTTTCAGTCCTTGTGTTGGCAGTCTCCTGAGTGGTAGCAACTGTTTCCTGCTCCAGTTTCARCTTCTTGGATTTGGGTACCAGGAACTCCTCTTCCTGGTCTCCTGCCTCTCTCAGTGCCTGGACTACCATCCCCTCACCAGAGTCCAATGCAGAGCTTTCCTGACTGGGTCCAGCCTCATCATCATCCTCCAGATCCTTGTCATCCTTCTCTGCATTCTTCATYCTGTCTCTTCTCTTCTTACCCACTTTGGTCTTGCCCTCTGCTTTGTCCTCCCTGCAAGGAAATATGTGCACAAATTGGTCAATGATGATAATTCAGTTCAGATTTCTTAGAGAAAATATTCTGCATATGGTAGAATACTCACTCAGCATAGAAAGAGTTCAAGACTTCTATCTTTTTCTTCACATTTTGTCCTTTGATTTTGTAGTTCTGCAAATCACTCATCTCTTCCTTGTCAGACCTGAAAAAGAGATTGAAGAAAAAAATAGAAAAGGAAAAATCTGGAAGGCCATTTTCCCCATAGGTAGCTGATTAGTAAATGCCTACTGTTTTGAGACCAGGTTCAGTACCTGAACATGCAGGTCTTCTTTAGCGAGGCCCAGCGGTTCAGCTCTTTCTCATCTGCTCCCAGGATCTGAGGGAAGAACAAGTTACTTTCTGTAATAGTAACATATTCATACAGCCACTTTAAACAAAGACGCTAAATCCACAGAAATGACTTTAAACCTAATTTGTGCAGATAAGGCTCCAAACAAGTTGATAACTCAGTGCATACAAGCATTTCCCTTTCTATCATTCTCTCCTCATCCTCGTCTGCTCAGAGAGAAGATTGACTGAAGTCATGCCCTGGTCAGAGCCGTCCCYGGAGGGTGGCAATACCAGGTCAGTCACATCTCAGCTCATCAGTGCAGGACTCAGGGTCTGTACAGTGCAACACTATAGCACAACCCAGGGTTCGGGGGTCAATTATATTTAAATTCCAAACAACTAAAAAAGTTAACCAAACTCAATTTTTTTCTAATTGAAAAGCATGGGAAAAAGTTTTAATTTTAGTGTACTTCCTGAATTGACTTGAACCCAACCCTGAGACAACCTAGTAGGAACTAGAGCTCCCAGTCTCACCTCATCAGTGGACAGGCCAAAGTCATTGGCCAGGACCTGCCTGTAGCGAAACCTGCAGGGGATATCGTCTATGATGTCCTCATAGTCCAGCTTATAGTACTCGTCCAGGTACTGCTCAAAGGACTTCTCCTCTGAAACACAAAGGATGGATGCATGAAAGAGCATTCAGTCTCAATATCTATAGTACATCAAACAGAATTGATAAGGTTATGGAAAATAACCCAAGATTCATGGTGCTGAACCTCCTGAGACTTACGGGGGTCAAACACAGGCTTGTTTTGGGTAATGACCTCAGCAAAATGAGACTTCTTTCTCTTCTTTCCCATCAGYGGGGCATCCACCTTCATCTTCTCCTTTTTCTTCTGCTTCTTGGAGGTGCTTGGCTGACTGGGATCATAGTCTGCATCCATCTRGTCAAGTGAGAGTTCAGATGAGTGAGTCACATACAATCTCAAAGGCCTGACTATCTCCAACATCAACGAGACCTTTATTTCTGACTAGCCTCCACTAAACGTGTTTCTGAAGGTCTGCAGGCAATGCTGAAGTGATGATCRTATGAGAGGAACTCACAATAAAATCTGGATCTTCACAGTTTGGCTGGTCRTACTCTTCTCCTTCATGCTCCTCTTCYTCACCACCATATTCCTTKTCTCCACCCTCTCCTGTCCATGTGTCCCAGTTCCAGTGTTCTGCAGGACAGAGAAAGCTACCTTATTACAATGCCACCRATTCTAAAGTATTMAATTCTACTTGAGATAATAAAATCAGCAACGAGKGACTTACCACCCTCTAGCTCTTCAACTTCAAACTGGGGCTTCTCCCCCCCTTCCTCTCCATAATATTCATCACCAAAGAATTTCTGGAARAATAAAAAAATACAGKGAGAGACAATAAGAGGAGTGTCTTTTTATTTACAATCYGTTTCTCTTCTTGAGGTGTGTGAGTGGTCACCTGCATGAGCTGGTCATGYTGCTGGGGGTCAAAGTCTCCCTCCAGGTCCACCTGACTGAAGGCCAGCTGCTCGTTGCCTGTCAGCTCCTGCAGCCGCCGCAGCTTCTGCATGATCTCATTACGCTTCAGGTTCTTCAGCTGCTTCAGCTGCTCATGCTTCTGCTCCTTCTCCTGCAKGGGCCAGAAGAGTGACAGGTCAGTTCGTTGGGAGAGTGGGAGGGTGAGAGAAATGAGGAAGGGATGATGTATAAGATTAACTAAAAGAGAGAGTCTACTGACCTTTTTCTTCCTATCCTTCACTTCCTCCCTTTTGAGCTTCCTGCGCTCGTCTTTGGAGCGGACAGAGGTGGCAATGGTACGGGGGTAAGTCTTGATCTGTAAGGAACAATAGGAAACTATATGAGACCAATATACATACACTACACCATACAAACAGACATGTGCATGTAGAGACAGACGGGWAAGTCCACCTTCTGGGCATCAGGCTCCTCAAAGCGGAAGTTGTAGTGTCTTTCAAAGTCCTCCTGGCGCTCCAAGAATGTCTCCCCATCCTCTTCTGAGTCCTCCACGTCATCATTCACCACTTCGTCATAGCTGGGGATCCTGAACACAGCCATGGCAGATTAGTACACAGTCAGAGTGGTGCTGAGCACTGCTCTACGATTACAATTGAAAGCATACATGGACAAAACATATGTGTAGACACATAAAATAACTTGTGTAAATAACTGTTACCTGTCCACGTCATCTTTCTCCATGTAGCCCTTATTCAGGACAAAATCCCTAAGGAAACACTCCTCCTCATCCAGCTCTGGGTCRTTCCAATAGTCCCTCAGGTATTTCTGTCTCAACACACAGCACATATTTCAGTCACAGCAGGTCATTACATATCGCTCTCTTGCCCTCTATTCCAACAGTTTCTCCATCACTCACCATGTCCTGCACCTCTTTTAGGCCCCCCAGCTCTGCCTGGCCTTTCAGCCAGTCCACATAATCCTCTTCCTCTTTATCCTGTTGGGTAGAAATATAACAGGTTAGAGGAATAGAATGTTTCTCTCTTCAGTGCTTTATACTGCAAGATAAGACAAAGTCAGGCACCAGTTCCCACTGACCTTCTCTTCCTGTGTTTTGCTCCTCCTCTTCAGCAGCTGAAAGTCCTCTTCACTGCCTTCCTCATCACTGTCCTGTATGAATTTACGGAAGCTGGTGGAAGCATGACACAGTGTTTATGTTCCAGAGACAGTTATAAAAGACAGAAAACAAGAGTTTATTTATAAGTGTAAATACACCATGTTCTTTAGGGCAAAGGACACAGTGATTATGAGAGAATTTAACCCTTTACCTCTCTTTCAATTCTCTCTGCTCCTGGATGTAACTTGGAGATGCAGCTCTCTGTCAAAGAAAGCAAAGGTAAACAATACATGACTTCTCATGACATACCTCCATGTAAATGTGTCATTACATACAATGTATCATAACATGCCTCTCTCCTCTTTGCAGCCTCTTCATCATCACTCTCCTCGTCATCATCATCCTCATATTTACTGGGAACGAGACAAATTGTTATTGTCAAACCATTTGCCCAAAATGAGATATAAAGATATGCACAGTAGGACATCTGCAGCTCACTCACCCTCCCCTTTCCAAGATAACTTTTCGCTCATAGTCTTTCAGATACATTGGCTTCTCTGTGGTTTTCTTTGAAGTTGAAGGCTGGGCATCATCCCCAATGAATGCATCTGATTAAGAATGAAAARTTGGGTGGTGAAAGACACCTCTTAAACAAACAAACACAGAATCAAAGTGTCATACTGTAATCAGTTGCAGCAACAAGACACGCGAACTGATGACATACCTTCCACTGTGTAGAACGTTGCATCAGTCTGATAGATCTTAGGATCTTTCTTCTTCAGCAGAGACAATGTTCTGTAGAAGTCCCTTTCAACTTTGGGGTCAAGTTCCTAAGACACACATTAGTCTGCATTGAAATTACAAATATACAGGTCAAGGACAAAAAGGTAGGGCCAAAAACACTGACAAACCATAAACTGAACACCATGGCAGTGTTGGCATTGTGACCTTGAAACTATATAGCTAGCCAAATTAGATACAGTAATAGTACTTACCACCTCGCTATCACCATCTGACTCTGACTCTGAACCAGACTCACTCTCGTCAGCTTGGTCACCATATTTGTCTTTCACTGAAATAAATCAATGATATTTGTCTTTCACTGAAATAAATCAATGATGAACATGACAAGCCATTCAATGTGGTGCAAGCATTCCGCCAGGAAAACAAGTCAGAACTAAATTGCTAGCTAGCTGGACATGCTAGCTACCTAGTTATAACCAAAAATGTAACGATGACTAAGTTAACTTCTGAACGTATAATTATATAAGTTAAATAAGTTACAGAATAAGATTAATTTCAAATGGGATCAAAAGTTAGCAAGCTAGTTGAAAAGGATAACTTTAGCTAACATGAGCTAAAGGGCTGGCTTGCTAGCCATCTAGCTAGCTAACAAGCTTGGGAAGTCACACTTACGCCTTTGTAACTCTTCTTTTTGTCTATATTTGTCATATTTCTCTGCAAACTTTGAATTAATCTTGAAATCCGATTTGCCTGACATGATTACTTGTGAACTGGATAATATTTATCGGAAAAATAATTCTGTGAAATCTGTTCATGACATCCACAGCAGCATGTATAGAACTACCACGTGGTTTCCTGAGAGGAGCGTCAGAGTTCCAAACGACGATCAACCAATCATAGGTTTAGAAAATATGTACGTTTTATCAACAAATATATTTGTTGCCAATATTAAATGATTTTTTGTATATATAAAAAAATCACAAAATACATATTGATTTGCAAATATTTCTTAGAAATATTCAAATTAAGGGTCCTAGTTTGAGAGCATTGATGGCCTTTGCCTTTTGCGTTAGTAAGAATATTCGTATGATTTATGTTGAGTAATAATCTCCAACCTAGTAGCAATGTGTGTGTCGGATACAATGTTAATCTACTCTGTAGCTATCTAATGTTTTTGTGTTGTCTGTGTGTGTAGTATGGTGTAGTAGCCCATCACAATGTTTTTGGAATGAGACTCGGTAGCACAGCTGGGGGCACTCTAGTACAAATTGTCAATATTGGTCCATCCCTATGGTTTTTTAAAGATCATAAGGTGACCAGACAGTGAAAGTACAGGAGATAATGTCTACTGGGAGGATAGTTTACACAAGACTTGTGAATGTATTTTAAAAACAGTAATGGAATTCATTATTCCAATTATCTGACTCAGAAAGAACAGGTCAAAGACACCAGTTTACTCACCCTGTTTTCAATTGCAATTATCGAGACAACTATTCCTTTTTTATACTTCATCAATATAATGTTCTGTTTTTGTCTAGTTGGACGATTTAGGCCTATGCCCAAATTCTCTCAGTATATTCTGTTTGTCACCTCAACATTCMTGTGGCTCTGACCTCTCTGAATTGGGCTTTACTCAGATTCTTTCAAACAACAACCTCGTATATGGTCTTACATGGCATCAATTATCATTCATGTTCTCTTTGCTCTTTGTACTCAGCTACTCTGAGTCATGTCTTCATCTCCCTGGGCCCCACAATAAAACATCAGTTACGTTTACATTGCAATTCTTTGCCAATCTATGTAGCTTATCACCACTGTCAAACAAGTCTGTCAAATAATAACACATCCCACCTAAAGCAAATWATAGTGCCTGAGATAAAGAGACTGTTTCTGTAATAATTAATGACTTTAAGTAGCTTCATTCACCTCGTTCCCTGTGTCATGTCTTGAATAGTCGACCAGGTATTGGAGGGCTCTAGGGAGTGAGGCTGCAGTGGGATTCAGAGAGGAGGAAGGTGTTTGTTTCAGGTCGGAGGTGATAGTCAAGGGACAGCAATATAACTGGGTCGTTTCACGAAATGAGTGCCTTTTGTTGTTTTAAGTAGAAATTGTGCACCAATGTTTAATTGTTAAAGCTTGTTATATTTATTGAAGTGCTCTTTAATATAGACCACATAGATAATTCAATCAATCTGATTTTTATATAAATGAAGACAAAATTCAGTATTTTGACATGTCCCTCAGTGCACCCTCTGTGACCTTCACCATCATTGTAAAGCCCCAGTTATTTTGCTGCTTTGACAAAGTCATTTCTGAAGATCAATATATATTTAATGTGATTAGTGATTCGTTTTAAGGTTAAAAAAAAAACGAACTGTCCCTCATTTTAAGGTCAACCCTATTACGTGAACTGAACTCTCGTTTTAATATGGTGAAACTATTACTTAACATCTAATGATCAAATCATTGCATACAAGAAAGTGAGTTGGTTCTACTCTTTTTGGCCATTTTCTGGTGTTTTGTGGTGAAAACTGAGTGGTTCGAGCATAACATGTCAACCCTGTTACCCATAGAAAAAAGCTAGAAATGTTTTAACAATTTCATTTTTTTTAGGCTTGCATTCAATTGCACCTACCTGTGGCACACAACAAGCTTCCTTTTCCCCTGTCACAAGGGGATGTATGGCTAATTTAAGATTAAATCTTCAACCCTGTTACTTTATTTGGGAGTCAGTGCCACTTACTGTAGTAATTTAGTTTTTGAACCTCTTGAGTTGTGAAAACTAGTTTTTTATTAAGTTGAACATGTGCTCTTTATCGCAGAATGTTAAAATGAAGTGAAATCAAWWWWTTTTTTAACCAACTTACACATCTCATAAGGCACCAAATTGGTGTAATTTATGTATCCTTTTATAATAGCCTACCCCGTGGCTCAGGAGTTTTTCTCACCTGACCTGGTATAAATTGGAATTAAAAATTAGATGAAGATTGTCTTCATCTGAATAAAATAGATCAAGATGGGATGAATAATTTAACTGGAAGCAAAACTACAAATCAAAGCTTTCTGATGTGTAGAATGACATAGTCTCATGTCATCATTACGCGAGAGGGCTCTCCTAAAAATGTGAGTCGTGATATATAGGTAAACAATGGACAAAACATCAACAGGTTTCAGAAGGAAGCAGTGTCCTTCCATGCCCTATTTTCACCCCCCGCCCACTGCTTCCCCTTCTGGGAAAAGTGAATACGTCCAACCTCTGCATAGAATATTGGCAAATATTCAATGTACACAAAAAAACATAAGGATGGCCTCACCATTTATCTCTTCTGTAATGTTTACTTAAAATGAGAGAGTATGATTAATATGTTTCCATATAGATAGGTTGTATTTCGTATTAACTACACTGATGATATAAACTGTTTATTACACCAATCTGTTTGAATACCAGTATAAAGAATACTGCTCATATTGATCGTTTGTTACAGTTTTACACTCTGCTGTACCTCTAATAAACTCCAGCTCCAGTTCAGCTGTACTGAACTCATGTTGTTATGTTAATGATTAAGGACAACCCAAGGTTCTTTGCTTCAAAAATGCCTCATGCCAACAAAAACAACCAGTCCAGAACACTGTGTTAGGAAATGAAGTCATATTCCGGGGAGCAGTTATTTGTTTGGATGAATGTCACAAGTAAAGTAATCAAACAAAAGGAGGCCAAATCTCCAGTTGAATAAGTGTCCTAGTYACTGACAGCTGGTTAACATTGTTCAGCCAGTGATCCAAACCCAGCATCTACTTTATCTTTAATTGTGTGCAGTATTGTCCTACTGTAACATGATAATCTAGTGTCCAATGTCAGTTAGCACCCATGACAGTCTAATAAGGATGGGGATTCTCCTCATTTTCCATCTTTCACAATGGCAGCCAGAGTCACAACCTGAATCGAATGGAGATGTATGTGTGTTTGTATGTTTTTTATGTATTTACTGTATATGCATAAACACGCGTGTGTGTGTGTGTGTGTGTGTGTGTGGGTGTGTGTGTGTGTGTGTGTGTGTGTGTGTGTGTGTGTGTGTGTGTGTGTGTGTTGTGTGTGGTGTGTGTGTGTGTGTTGTGTGTGTGTGTGTGTGTGTGTGTGTGTGTGTGTGTGAATGTGTGTGCTTGGTATGTTATCATTATCCTCCCTTCACACCTTGAACTTTGTCTATATTAGGGAGCCTGCTGCAGGACACATAGACAGTTTGATCTGAGCGATGTAGCCTGAACCTCATTCTTTTTTTTGGATGCTGTTCCTGTTATTCTGGACACTGTTTTTTAAGGCTGCCACACAATCTGCAAAATTTTTTAGTTGGAGATTTGCTGTGGAAAGTGTTCTCTTGAAGTGTTCTTGTGCAGTAGCTTTGACATAAACTGGTGTCATTATGACTTTGTAGACCAGAAAGCTTGTGGCAATATGACATGAAGATGAGATATTTCATTCTACATATGGAAAGAAAGTACCCATACACACTTCATCCCAGCTTGAACAAAAAGTAGGCCTACGTCCCGTCAATAAATAATCAGATCTATGCAGAAACAGAGTGCTCCTTTTTCTTTATTTAAGACTAAAACGCTCACACTAAAGGTCAGTCGTCTGAGTCCATATAATTAAACACAATAAATCAACATAGTCCGGAAATATAAAACAGCTGTGTGATTTGTGTATTTACAATCATACAATTTCATAAATAAATATATCATATCTTCCATGCTTCTGTCAGGAATTACAGAACGTTTGTGTTATTCAACAGGCTGTCATCCTGCTAATGTAATGGCCATTGGTAGTGCCCTTATTATCTAAAAGGTTAAAGAAATGTAATTCTGGAAATATTTCATTCTCAAATTAGTGCTAAAAATCTGATGGAATTATAAAGAATAATAGATCTATGTGAAAGGTGACTATTTTGAAACTATTAAGCATCTCAATATTGATTAATTCTGGAAAACCAAAGGCAGTAAACACAATTAACACAGTCAACTTGTAACATGTATTTGGTGTATGTATGACACATACTGTATGTAACACAAAGGCTTGTCAGACAAAACTTCAGGCATGCGTAAAGAACCATCAGAGTGTAATGATTCTAAAATAAATATAAGCATTTTATTATGTACATCAAAATGTTTAACGGTGTGCAAATTCTACACGGGGACATCATGACCAATTTTTTTTAATGAATATTTACAAAACAATATGAACATATATTTACACATTCATGATCTGCACTGTTGATGTTAGTTAACACTAATTTCTGGATTTATTCCATATGGCTATTGAATTAAACAATATGTTTAGCCCCAACCCCACATAAAAACACAACAGAAACATAAACAAACACTTTCACTGACTCAACAATAATGTCTTTGTTAGGCTTAGGCCATATATAATTACCCAAACTCTCTGTCTGTCTAATACCTATAACACTGTGACATCCTCAAGGTCAAACACATTTAATTGTAAACAGTTAGACACATTAATTTCACTCTGATCTCAGAGAAAGAGGTGTCAAACATTGTGGCCTAAAGCCACCTCAGCACTATCATTAGTATTTGAATAAATCATCTGGTTAAAAGGTTAGCAGCATGATATATAATGCACTTGATGGCTTCTACTCCAGTACCTAGAACTGTCAAAATCAGTTTTTACTTAGTCAAATAAATCTCTCTCCCCAGTAAACAATGCTGTGAAAACCATTAAAAGGCAACTGTGTTTCTGAACCTGAATGAAGACATGATATGCTACACTATTAAAAAAAGGGTTTTAAAATGGTTCAGCTGTCCCATAGTAGAACCTTTTGGTTCCTGGTAGAACCCTTTTGGATTCCATGTATAACCCTCCGTGGAAAGGGTTCTACATGGAACCAAAAGTTCTATCTGGAACCAAAAAGGGTTCTTCAAATGGTTCTGCTATGGGGACAGCCCTATAACCCTTTTAGGTTCTAAATAGCACCCTTTTTTCTAAAAGTGTAAGTCTGTGTACTACTGTTGCATGACACATGAACAATGAACATGGTTTAAGGCTTTCTGTCATAGAAGAATTACACAATTATGTACTGCTTTCACACAGTTGGGCTGAAAGAACGGGAAGCTATGAGAAGGAGTGGATGACAGAAAGTAAGACAAGGGAGAAAATGAGAAAGCTACATCTCAGACAGACTGTCCTAAATCTACTGTCTTGGCTTGCAATTAAACACCATATTAGGGAAATTGATGTCCACAGCAATAGTGTTATCCAAGGCACATAGACATACAGTATACGTGTCAGTGTGTTAACCGTCCATTTGGATAGTGCGTCCCACTAGTGAGGCAATGTGGACGATTGGTATATAAAAAACTATGATTTGACTTTGTCCCTGTCTGGATGATGATATAGAGGTAAAATTGGCTCCATGTATAGAATTCAGCACGACATTCACTATCAAAGGGTTTCATTTCAACAAGTGGCTCAGGTGTTAGTTTAAGTCCGATTTTGATATTAAAACAATTCAGGAAACAAAAAATTAGTCTAGACATAGTAAAAGATATGATCCCGCTCATTATTTTCTCAACATTTTTGTCAGTCTCGGACATAAGTAAATAAATACCTACGTTATTTACAATACCTAATTTCTGAATTCTAGTAACAAGAAAGAGAGATTTTTCTCAATTCTAAGTGGTGTTAAATAAAGTTGCAGTCACCTCATATATCAAGGGCACTTCTTCACAAACACAAAACACTCAAATATTACAATTACATTACTGTTCTTTCATAATGKGGTTCAACTTCTRAAYAGTCTTSYATTTGTAAGACATTTCACAGTTCAGACAAATMGTCTCTGAGAAAAATACTATGGTGTAGAATGGGCCAATAAAACTCAAGCTTGGTGGAGATGAGTTGATGGTCTCTTATGGCTCTGGATTGTGCACAAATGGGCAAGAAAGACACATGAATGAGAAATCTTCCTCCTTTTCCTGCTTTTCTTTCCAGAGATTCCATTTGTCTTTGAGCACACAGTGGTTTGGTCAGCGGTATGACACTTTCTCTGCCTTCTCATGTCTTTGAGGTTGTGAGGTAAAAAAATAAGATTGTCCAGGTAGCTTATATAAAATGTCTCACTTACTCCTCTGCTTTCTCCTCTTAAAGCGTTTGTGTTGGCAGGGAACGGCAGCACTACGGTCAAGCCTCATCATCAAGACTCACAATCTGTCTCTGAGGGGAAGGAAACAAAGAGTAATACATTAGGTCACTGAACTACAGCTACTGTACAACATACCATAGGCTACATATGCTAATACAAAAACACTAGCATACTCCAAGTGACATTGAGATTGACTGTGTATGACAGATTGGCCTCTTACCGGTGGGTAGGAGTAGCCGTCTGGACTGTGGCTCCTGCATATGTGCACCTGGTCTTCAGTGGTCTTCTGGTAGACTGGGTTTTCAAAGTGAATGGTGTTAGTGTTCTTCAGCCTGTAGTTCCTCCACAGCAGCACTGCACCAAAGGCCACCAGACACACAATGGCTGAGAGACACAGAGACATACAGGTCAGAGGGGATTTGTTGATGCTAAATTGGGGTTTTAACATCATTGGTGTGTAATAATCATGCTAACTGTGTGTCTAAGTCAGTGATGTTAAAGCAACTTACCTATAGGCAGCGCGATGTATAAAGCTGCAGGGGTTGAAGGGGCTGTGGGTATAGCAGCAAATTCATGGCGGATGTCTGAAGGGAAAAACAAGACAGATTTAGACCAATGATACACCATGTCAAAGTGTGATGTCCCAGGAAAGTCTCATCTTTAAAAATATTCATTGCTGATAACTCCTGCATTTAATGAGTGCACACATTTAAGTCATGCTTACCCTGAGTGGTGACTTGAGGCATTGTGGTAGTCTGGGCCTGGGGGATCCTGGGTCTATCTGGCTGRGSRKKKYGKGRSWYRSRYKKSRYAGKSYKGGKAGKSSSRGGMRKMRCWGKSGTARCKRTGRTRGSGRYSWTRGKGGYSKYRSKGGYKGSRSGKGCWGGRGRKGYRRSKKRKGKKKGSGCGGGTGCCGGTGGGGGGTTGGRGGYGGGAACAATGGGCTTGACTGGAGYTGCAGGTGTTGGTGCAGCTRRTCAATATACAGATRACACTTAGGTTAGATATTATACAGGAAGCAAKGGATCATATATTTCCYCTGTGTTATGCTACATAGAGAGGCTGAGGGTGCTAGCTAGATATATACCTGGTACACATTTYCTCATGTCTTTGGCCAGCAGCATGTTGTCAGGGCATGCACAGGTGTACTTGGGGGAATGTATGCCCACCTGGGGGGCTGCYAGACACATGAACTCACAGCCTCCGTTGGCCACCTTGCACCAGTCCCTGCCTGGAGTGGGGCAGAGGGGAGGAGRGGATTAAGTCTGGGTACTGGTTTGTCTCAATAGAAAGCACATTGCTATTGCTATGCTACTGCAGCATTGTAACTTAATTGTAATAGTCTGAGGCTCCAGACAAAAAAATAGCACTTTGAATAAAATGCATCCCTGAGGTGCAACCGTCATGCAAAAACCCATTGGTGCCTAACTCCATGGCTACTCTTGCATAAACAAACTACTGATCTAACTAACTATGGGAAGATTAAAAAKCTGAGAGACCTGATACATACCAGTTGGCTGTTTGAGGTTGTGGTACAACACAATGTCCTCTGGGGATACCAGGTGCTCTGCCACAGGCTTGATGTCCCTGCCTGTCACACGGTTGGCACTCAGAATGGCATTGTTGCTGACATCTGTCCAAAACACTCTTTCCTACACACAGAATACACAGTACTCCATTTAAACATTTCTAATCKCTGCATAAACATATKAAATATATATGRTTATTTTCAKACTTATTTTCATAGTGSCTCATTTAAAAGTTAAAGTTGTAATTTTGGCACTCACCTCAAACACAGTGATGCCTAGGGGATGGGCTAGCCTGTGTTCATCTATAATGAGTGTTCTTCGGCCACCACCCTGGACGTYGATACTGGAGAGGGTGTGCAGCTTGGAGTCCACCCAGTACAGCCGCTGGTTCAGCAGGTCTGACCAGGGGATAGGACAAGAGAAACTAGTCAGACCAGAGTGACCATGCAGAAACACACACACAATTATGCATGCGCACCCTCACACACAAAGGTAGGAAGTTATGAAAGTGCTCACCAAGGGTGATTCCATTGGGCCACACAATGTTGTCTGTGACCAGAGCAGCACGGTCTCCTCCGTTCAGACCTCCCTTCTCAATCTTGGCTGGAGTTCCCCAGTCAGTCCAGTACATGAARCTASGAGGGCAGGAGAACACATTTATTGAAGCATGTCATCATTCAACAGATATCCTGTGTAGGCTCAAWGTTTCAGTCATTATGCTCATTYMTGAAGCCAGTGTGGGACCTACTTGCTGTGGGGGTCGACCACAATAGCGCGGGGCTTGGCCAGGTCATTCTGGAAGAGAGTCTTGCGGCGGCTCCCGTTGGCGGTTGACACGGAGATGCTGCTGCGGATACTGTCGGTCCAGTAGATGTTGCCGTGGACCCAGTCAAAGGCGATGCCCTCCGGAGCTTCGATGTCGCTGTCAATCACAACTTTGTGTTGCGCTGTGTCTGCAGCCAAGTCTATTGAGGTGCTGGATTGTAGGAGAAGGGTGAACAATAGAGAKAAAATATATTTATTATACCATCATCATCATTCTAATCAACATCATCAAGATATCACTGGGAGCAATAGGCATACAACAGGGCTCTATGGATAAAGATAACATGGAAGCTTTGCTCACCTGTAGATCTTCTTCTGGGAGAGGTCAGACCAGTAAATCTCCTTGGCAACCATGTTCATGTCCAGAGCCACTGCATTCTTCAGGCGGGGGATGACACGCGTGTACTCACTCTTGTCCAGTGTCATCTTCCTCACCTCATGGCGATTGGTGAAGAACAGATAGGCTACAGTGCCTGTGTGATCAGACGAGAGAGTATCGTTCCAATAACTGCAATGCATGACCCATGACAWTWTAAAAATAAACTTGATCAAAACATGAGCAAAGTAAGCATTCAGTCTTTCTTMGGTCCAATACTTACCGATGGCCTTGCAGGCTTTWGTGGCTGGGTCGACCTGGTAGCCCTCCTCACACTCGCACTTGTAGCTGCCCATATGATTGACACAGATCTGGCTGCAGATGTCTGGGTTGGCACACTCATCGATATCTGTGGGAAGAGGTACAGGACAGATATGACGTCTGTGTAACTGGCACAGTGTTGGAGAAGGTAAAYGGTGGCRTAGRGTCAGACRAAGGGGGTGTGACAGTAACAGCACTGRGTCAKCATGGCTCCACAGGGAAGTGGTCCAGTCAGGACAGAKACCTTCTCACCCCACTATCACCAGCTTTACACTGCCATACAGGATTGAACTAAGGCAAAGGTATCAATGGGCACATYGCCTGGCACTAGGCCTAAAGGATGTACAGTCTGAAGTCCACATTGAAATGGACATCAGATCMAATATGGCTGCTGATTGAGCCAACTTTTTGGGCTCTGTGGACACACATGCAGCTACAGTGGAAAGGAGTTTTACCTTCACAGCGTTTCTTGTCCGTCAGGTAGTAGCCGGTGGGGCATTGGCACTCATAGCCGAACTTCAGGTCATTGCAGATGTGTGAGCAGCCGCCATTGTTGTACAGGCACTCGTTGGAATCTGCAGGGAGGGTTAGAGGAGAGAAAAGTGACAGTTCAACACACCAGTCCACAACTCCTYCTTTCTTTCAGCAACCACAGCTAGATAGCATTCCCAYGGWTTCCATCCAACTCATTTTACGTGAGAAGCTAACCATAGRCAAAACWATWTYCCCCCTAAGTACATGTTCCATCTTCATACTCACCACACTCTCTGAGAGGCTCATCTGACCAGTCCCTGCAGTCACGCTGCTTGTCACACACCTTCTCCATGCTGATGCACTCCCCACTACGGCACTTAAACCTGGTGGGACCCTTGCAATGGCTCACTGTGGAGGAGAGGAGAGTGTGACTATAACACAAAGGTAGTATTACCATTCCAGTAGGTCACAGTAGTAGAAGCAGGGGTAGTAGCTTTATGTGGGGCAAGAGCCTACCATTGACACAGCCTATTTCATCACTCAAGTCTCTGCAGTCGTACTGGCGGTTACATTGGCGGCTGCCGTGGATACAGGTGCCATCACCGCATTGGAACTCATCGGGGCGGCAGGTGAGGCGGCCTATGGAGAGAATGAGAGATTGAGAGGTCAGTTAAAAATCCATATGCAACTTAAATATTAAAGACAGAAAATATTAAAGCGAATATAGCTAACAGAAGTAATAAAAGGGTAATATGAGAGAGGGAATGTACTCACTACAGTTGGTCTCGTCAGAGCGATCCAGGCAGTCGAACCCTCCATCACATTYCCAGCTGCYGTGGATACACTCCCCGCTGCCACATTGGAACTCCCGAAGGGAGCAGGRCTTGGGGGCACYCTCAGSGGCTCGCGTCCCACAGYTCTGGGGCCACTCRTCGGAGCCATCCGAGCAGTCARYGTCTCCGTCGCAGGCCCAYAGGCGCGGCACACACACAGAGTTGTTGCACTGGAAGGAGGTGGAGCTACAGGTGGTGGGTGGGCAGGAAGCCTCGTCGCTCCCGTCATCACAGTCCAACTCCTCATCACACACAAARGAGGCYGACACACACTGGCCGTTACTGCAGCGGAATTTGTTATCTGTGCAGYGCTTGGGCGCTGTGGGAGGAACAGAGAYGTGTGTGTTAGAGSGGAGCCTCATTTGTCAGGCTTATATCAGTTAGGAAAGAATGGGACTGAGAGGGAAAAGAGAGAGTAGATGAAAGAAGGGGAAATGTTGGGAGGTAAGTTGGGGAGAAGGGTACAATAGAGAGTGGAGAAGACAGGACCACTCACCACAGCTCTCCTCATCAGCTCCATTTTCACAGTCTGCTTTGCCGTCACAGAGCCAGGTACTGGGAACACACTGGTTCAGACGTCCACCACAGCTAAACTCTGTGGTTCTGCATGTTCTGGCCGCTACAGGTGCAACCGAAAAGAGAGAACAACCATCAKTGACTGAAACTGAAAAAGATGTTGAACTAGAAGTGTGGTTCAATCCTCTATTGTATTCCTATTAGCTACGGCGGTATGTGTTACTCACAGCAGGTTCCGGGGAGCTCGTCAGTTCCATCTCCACAATCATCTGTTTCGTCACACACCCATCTCAGTGTAATGCACTTCCCATTCCCACACAGGAACTGCCTGATCCTGCATACTGTCTCTGCGTCTATAAGGGGAAAACACACGTACCCACACGGTCAGTCCATGACTATTCATTCTGGTGAACAACAAAATCTCAAAATCAAAATGGGCTTTAAGGAGCATTTAACTGACTAACATTTACGACCCCGGATACATTGTATAATGGGACAATAAATCTCTCATGAATGAAACCAATTGCTGTTCTATTTATTTCTGGGAAGCACACAAACCAGACGCTTTCCTGAGAGGACACTGTATATAGCTGCACATTGATCTGGTACTGGTACTCCTGGCAAAGTACACAAATCAGACGCTTTCCCGAGAGGACACTGTATATAGCTGCACATTGATCTGGTACTGGTACTCCTGGCAAAGTACACAAATCAGACGCTTTCCCGAGAGGGGTTGCGTGGCAAGCCAAGCCCATGCCAATGCAAAGCCTTAGCAGGATAGGACAACCAGTGGTATTTCTCTGCTTTATCATCTACATACTGTCAGGTCAGTCAAGAACACTACACATTATTTGAACACCTGTATCCTGACATCATAATAAACCACAGGAAAAGGAAAAAGTGTCTGTTTTCTGTAACTCTGTAGATGTTATCTGAGGCAAATACTTGAGCAGACCATAAATCAGAATATATAGAGTTAAATCAAAGGTGCTAGAGCAGGTTGCATCTGGTGGGTCTCATTTCCCAGCTTGCAGTCATATGTGACAGTGRGTGGGGGAGGGGATGGCTGTTCAGTGGGCTATGGCTGGGATGCTAGTAACACATCAACAAAGAGGCAGGGGGATGGGTGGGAGAGGCCCATTATGACCCTCTCAACATACATACTGTACGTATACATGTATACATACACATGCAAATTCCAACCTGCCTATAGAGGAGGAAGGTGGAGAATCTACAACTCAAACACACTGACACATGCACACACACACATGCACTCACACACACACACACACACACACACACACACACACTAATTTTACACCTGCCATTGGTAGTGGAGAACGTAGATTTTTGTCAGTAATTGGGTGGTGGTGACTGAAGACAAATGAAAAGAGATCGTAGACATACAGTGCTGGCTGCTGTTATGTTCTCTTTAACATCTTAATTTTCCTCCATGCAGTTCTGAATGCTCTTCATCCATCAAACAAAGACATTCTAGACCTCCTACAGCTCTCCACCCAACCCCCTATCTAAATCACCCTAGTTAGTGAACTGGAAGAACCAATTAAGACACTGTACTGTACAYCAGTGCCCCTGGCCGCAGAGATGACTCACAGCAGTGTCCAGATGCCACTGGGAATTCCTTATCCTGCACTTAGGCCTCAAAACACTGGATGGACACCTGTTTCTGATAGGAGCCAGAGGGAGGAGCTTGACCAGAGGGAGGAGCTTGAATCACACCACTGGTAGCTGATTGGGTCAAGCGCAAGGTTTGCATGATAATAACAGTAGAGACAATAGTGGGCCAGATACTCTTTTCACTGACCACTGGGGATGGATTTTCAAAACAGGACAGTTCCTGGGTGAGGTGAATCTTTAGTTTCTGACCAACGGTTTCAGGTGCAGGAACAATAAAACCTACTGAATTGCACTACCATGTTATTTCAAGAATGTAAATAAGGGAATTTGGAAAGATTTAACAATTTATGCTCATTTAAGAGAAGGCTCATAGTTTGGCCTACATTTTCTTTACTGAGATATTTTGGTCATAAACTGTGACAGAGCAGTTCTGTTGCTTTTCTTTCCATTCTATTCAACAGATGTCAACAGCAGATCTGGGAAAGAGGATGGAAATTAAATGGGGAAATCTAGTACAGATATGACTCTGTGAACAAACACTATGAACATGAGAAGTCAATGTCCTCATTCACCATGTCTCCACAGCTAAACAGGTTACTGCTATTCCAGTTCTGGACCCAGCTGTCCCCATGTAAAAGTGTACTATGGGCGGCTGTATTGGTGGGACCCTCTTCCATGTGCATTCCCTTTCTTTAAAGGTTTTATCATTAGTGACTTTAATCTTATCTTACCTGGTTGTCTTATCTATARAGTTCMCTCGTGAGTGAACAAGACWAGCCACAAAATAARAGCAGAACAACACGTGAATGAATACCCACACAACTGAGAGAGAACATAAAAGAATACCCAGATGTGATCACATTTCACACTGCCATCCCTTGGAAAACAGTTGGGTTCTAGTAACTCACACAATGAACACAATATGACCCTCTAGGGCCAGGTGAGTATATTGACTTAATACCTGCAAACTCTAATTAAAGGCTATCAAAGTCTCTCTCTCTCTTTATCATRTCCACCTGTCCTCATTCYCAGAGAGAAATGATGGTCAGATGCAGGCGAATRCCCTGCCTTCAATAACATTTGGTTAGGCTTAAAGTTCAGTCCATCAAAGGCTCGGAATGACAAGGTTTACTGATTAACCTTGSGGAGAAATGTAACGTGGCATACTTGTTTGTCTGTCCTCTGATGTGTGGTGTGTTTAATTGATCTTCCGTCCCCTATCAGGACAAGCTGGAGGAGAGTAAAACAGCTCTGCCCACTGTTTGATGAGCTGTTGAAGCTGGCTAATCAAGTAAAAATCTCTTAATATGACACTTAGAAGGCATGGACATGGTTCACAGATAGCATGATAAAGGGATTTGCACAGGCTTACAGTTAATCAGTACCACTTTCTAAATAGGTGATGGAACAGATCTTTTTTGAGATGGGGCATGTCATTCTGCAACTACTTTTATTTATCGCTCAGCATTCTCCATTTAGGCCCTCAGAAAATGTCATGGCAAAAACTGTATTCTTTCTGATTATTTGCAAAGAGTTTGAATCAAGTTCCCAGTGTGAGTCTCCCATTCGATGTCACCATTCGATGTCACATTCTCGATATATCTGCACGTTACAGATTGCGCAATATGAGGGATGTCCGCTCCTCCTGATAAGACAATGGACAATGTGAGAATGAGCACAGACTGTTTCAGACTGCTGATGCTCTCACAACAACACAASTCTGTTGTGTCAATGGATAGGAGTGTGAGAGCCAGTTCCAACACGTTCCTGGCACTTTTTCCCAAACATTTCCATACTGGTCCCAACACTAACACTGGAAGTTATTGCATACAGGGCTGATGGTGTTGAACCAATACATTGGAATGTTGCCTCAAGAGGAATACTTAAAAGTCATGCTTTGTGGAGGTGGGCAAGAGGGATTCCTTTCATTCTCAGGGTGGCCCACCACAATGACATCATAGGGCCATCAATACATCATGAAAGAGTCAAAAACATGAGTGAACACCAGAGAGTCTAGATTGCAATGTGACTGGTTATTGCATCAATTGAGAACACATTTAGTCTATTGCAGCCTTGCTATGTAGCCTAATTATACAATAACTCACTTGTAATCTGCTGTACCTGAATTTGGAAGATTTTTGCACTTTAAAGCTAGAATGAGCAGTTGAAACAAAAAAGCAWCACCCCGCCTCTGTTTTGGTAAAAAGCTGAGGGATGGGCCTGAAGAAATGTAACCTCTCTCAAATTCATAGACACAGCCAGACTATGGATGCAAGGACTGACCATCCATGATATCAACATTATAATTTGAACCATGTTTTGAGACTATGCAGGGTTTGTTTACATTTAGCCTATATTGTTTACTAACATTGGAGGGAAAAAAGCTTATATTTTGGGTTCTGATGGTGTACAACAGCTGGACTAAGCTCATTAGGTATGTATAAGTGGCATAGCGGTCTAAGGCACTGCATCTGGGTGCTAGAGGCATCACTACAGTCCCTGGTTCGATTCCAGGCTGCATCACAGCTGGCCGTGATTAGGAGTCCCATAATTGGCCGAGCATCTTCCGGGTTTGGCCAGGATAGGCCGTCATTGTAAATAAGAATCTGTTCTTAACTTACTTGTCTAGTTAAATAAAAAATATAATCAATGGGTGTATATATAATTAGGTAGATACCCATAAACTTCTAGTCATTGTGCTAATGCTAGTTAGCATTGGCTCGCTAAACTACCTCAAACTTTCTTCATACTGGCCAATGGTATCCACGAGTTCATCTGACTCTGACGTTTTACTTGCCAGTAAATAGCCTCATTGGCAAAATCCCGTAGTATCCCTTTAATTTATAAATCCTAAAATGGATGTAGCAATGAAGCTTTAAAATAACAATAGCCTACTAACAAAATAATTGTCTTACACAAAAAAGTATTGCACAATAGCGCAAAAATGTAAACTCCTGCTCTTCTCAGCATGCACTATAATGCAAACATAATTTAGCCTCGACCCGGCTCCTATTCCACAACAAGCTTTCGGAAAGGTCTTGTTGCACATTCTCAAATCTGATTGGCCACGGAATCTCATGGCCAACAACAAATCAGAGGCAGTGAACGTAGTTCATTCAAACAAATGCCGGTAAAAATAGATCATGTAAATGTATCTAAAGGTAAATGCGAGTACAATGACAAAATAAATACTCGCCTACGCATTGTGTTCTGATAATAATAAGAAACCATTTGTGTTGCACACTATCGCAGCTTCTTCAAGATGCAGCACAAATTTGACCTACATTCTACAAATAACTAGCCCCCTCCCCCGTCGTGATGCGTCAGGCGATGTCCAAGAGTGGGCTATTTAAACATTTCAAATCGATTGATAACTGCCATTTACGATAGACATAATATTTAACAAGAAGGTAGGCTATGTTTAAAAATATACTTACTTTGCCACTATGCATTAATGGAACAAATAACAAATAAGCCAAATGAATTGGGGAATTATTCC
This sequence comes from Salvelinus sp. IW2-2015, assembly GCF_002910315.2. Taxonomy (NCBI): domain Eukaryota; kingdom Metazoa; phylum Chordata; class Actinopteri; order Salmoniformes; family Salmonidae; genus Salvelinus; species Salvelinus sp. IW2-2015. Next base: position 870,063 of record NC_036860.1, read on the forward strand.
CGAAGTTTACGATACACTAGAGTAGACCTATGTTACAATAAAGATACTTACTTGTTTGGACAACACAGCAAGCCAGGAATACCAACAGCACGCACAGCAGCCGCCCCATAGTCTGCAGCCAAATTGTTAAAATTATTTACACTTTACTCTGACTGTCAATAAGGTACAATGATACAGCTATAACAATGTATATTATATGATTATTCCTTTACCAAGTTAAAACGATTGTTTTATTTTAAAGTCACTGCTTCCAAGCTATTCAGTTCCTCTGCTCTTATGTTCTGGATTCAGATGCGCTTGGGACGAGAGGTTAGRCAAGGATGCTCCTGACAGTGTAATCATGTTTGGCAACATCAGAGCAATTTCAATGTGGTCCAGGAGTGGGTTGGAACGGGAGGAGCCCAAGAAGCATAGGGCGGGGTTTGGAGTGGTGTGATCTCTGGAATACAGAGCCTCNGGGTTTTGGAGTGGTGTGATCTCTGGAATTACAGAGCCTCTTTATCGAAAGGCGGTGTCTTCAGACGCTCTATTTACTATGTTTAACCCTTAGAGTTCATTCTTAAAGCTCCACGCACGAACACACACAACACACACACGCACGCACGCACGCACGCACGCACGCACGCACGACGCACGCACCACACACAGACACACAAATCACCCACACACACACACACACACACACACACACACACACACACACACACACACACACACACACACAGAGGCGGGCCAAGACATACAAATATTTGTCTATAAGCTCATTCTGACAGGCGCTTCTAAGTATTCAAAAGCAGGATCTCCCTGGTCAAAACAATAGATAAAGATTGTTTGAAGTTTTGGTCAAAACATATTTGCTTGCTTTTCCGTGGAGTTGGTAAAACTGGTAACTATAAAGGTGATTCTTATTAGTGATAGTTTTACTGAGATATGTAGAACCTATCTTGTGACATTTTGATAAAATTGTACATTTTCATGACTCAGCTCAATCCAGACACAAACAGAAAATGACATAGGCTGTTGGGGTTCCTCGAGGTTGTCCCTATGAAATACAACAGAACTGAGTGGGGGGAGAGAAGAAAAATAAATAGGATGTTAGTGAACCAAACAATAAGCACAGAACATGTGATCAGGTCTATCATGATGGCCTTGAGGACTAATTCTCATCTAGTTTGTACTTGCTCTATCTATTTTTAATATTGATCTATCCAATGTCCATCAGTGTGCAATGACGCACCATCTCTTAAACAAAAGACAAAAACGCCACAGCCAAACGACTGTTTTTCCCTCATGGTCAGAGAGGCAACGCGTGACAACATAAATAATAGCAAAACAAGTGTAGTCAAACTGCTCTAGTTCTCATGGGTCTGCTGACCCGACCAGTATTAGTATGACATCCTGCTATGCCTCTGTCAACCAGTAACTGACTACAGCTCCCTATATTATTTCGGATCTAATAGAACAAGCTAAAAACTGTAATCTAATAGTGGCTTCACATCAGAGTTGAGGATCTAGCTACACACAGTAGCTGGAAATAAGATGGCAGGAGAAGCCAAGGCTTTGATGATGACAGCTAATTATATAGCTATTACCCTCTCCTTCTGAAGCAATGGTGTTTTATTTAGTAACAGGGAGTGGTAACACAGATGTAATCAAGATTATGTCAGGCAGATTTGGATCATACTACACTACATCAAGATGAAAGATTAACAGTTCAATTTCATGTTACAATACCTTACAAAAGAATCATTGCTAATTGGTTTTTACTCCAGGATTGAGATGTATTTCCTTCACATGGATTCTGAGAAAGCTAACCTACATTTGAGACCAATAATAGGAGTTGACAGTCACACAACTCTCTTCCCTCTGGTGAGAGTGGGTCCTCTCAGTGACCGGCCCTTGAATAGCCCACCATGGGGCATGAAAGCTTCTAAAACTGTGCAAAGGAGAACCACAGAAGTGCCTAATGAGACATTAATTGTGTGACATTAATTGTCATTAATTGTGCTGCCCTCCCTGCTCCCGCTATTGGAATGCTGATGGAGCAGATACAGTGACATTTCACATTCTTAAAATAAAGTGGTGGTCCTAACTGATCTAAGACAGGGAATTTTTACGAGGATTAAATGTCAGGAATTGTGAAAAATTTAGTTTAAATGTATTTGGCTATGGTGTATGTAAACTTCCAACTTCAACTATATATCTCCTTCAAATGTTGATATTTGAGTATTGATAACATTGCAAATGCTATATAGGCCTAAATAGCATTAACGATGATATACAGTTGAAGTCGGAAGTTTACATACACCTTAGCCAAATACATTTAAAATCAGTTTTTCACAATTCCTGACATTTAAACGTAGTAAATATTCCCTGTCTTAAGTCAGTTAGGATCAACACTTTATTTTAAGAATGTGAAATATCAGAATAATAGTGGAGAGAATGATTTATTTCAGCTTTTATTTCTTTCATCACATTCCCAGTGGGTCAAAAGTTTACATACACTCAATTAGTATTTGGTAGCATTGCCTTTAAATTGTTTAACTTGTGTCAAACGTTTCGGGTAGCCTTCCACAAGCTTCCCACAATAAGTTGGGTGAAATTTGGCCCATTCCTCCTGACAGAGCTGGTGTAACTGAGTCAGGTTTGTAGGCCTCCTTGCTCGCACACGCTTTTTCAGTTCTGCCCACAAATTTTCTATAGGATTGAGGTCAGGGCTTTGTGATGGCCACTCCGATACCTTGACTTTGTTGTTCTTAAGCCATTTTGCCACAACTTTGGAAGTATGCTTGAGGTCATTGTCCATTTGGAAGACTCATTTGCAACCAAGCTTTAACTTCCTGGCTGATGTCTTGAGATGTTGCTTCAATATATCCACATCATTTTCCATCCTCATGATGCCATTTATTTTGTGAAGTGCACCAGTACCTCCTGCAGCAAAGCACTCCACAACATGATGCTGCCACCCCTGTGCTTCACGGTTGGGATGGTGTTCTTCGGCTTGCAAGCATCCCCAGTCTACAAATTTATCCCTGATGTCTTTACACAGCRCTCTGGTCTTGGCCATTGTGGAGAGGTTGGAGTCTGTTTGATTGAGTGTGTGGACAGGTMTCTTTTATACAGGTAACGAGTTCAAACAGGTGCAGTTAATACAGGTAATGAGTGGAGAACAGGAGGGCTTCTTAAAGAAAAACTAACAGGTCTGTGAGAGACGGAATTCTTACTGGTTGGTAGGTGATCAAATACTTATGTCATGCAATAAAATGCAAATTAATTACTTAAAAATCATACAATGTGATTTTCTGGATTTTTGTTTGAGATTCCGTCTCTCACAGTTGAAGTGTACCTATAATAAAAAATTACAGACCTCTACATGCTTTGTAAGTAGGAAAACCCGCAAAATCGGCAGTGTATCAAATACTTGTTCTCCCCACTGTATATGAACTGTAACGCAGTAAAATCTTTGACATTTTTGCATGTTGCGTTTTTATTCCTGTTCAGTGTATTTAATTTTTCAGGTGAAAATCCATCAACAATCATTGCCACAATAGCACATTGATAGTAGTCAGGGACAACTAACATAGCGAAGCAGGGCTGGGCTTGGTTAAAGCCCTGGATGGGAGACCAAAGGGTAACTGTAGACGGAAGGGGTTCTGCCCAGCCTGTTATTTTTTTTCTTCTGATAGTGGATATAACTTTGAAGATCTGACATTTTTTTAAAGGTGTTCTACATATTTTATAKAAGTTTTATCTATGTTGGAATTTGGTTACCATGATAACAAAATCCTGTGGTTGAAATTTCACCCTCAAAACAACAGTTTACATTGATMACTTTTTTCAAATCCAATGTATTTTCCATGTAGATTCCACATCACAACACATTGACAAATTACATTGGAACAACTTTGATTCAACCAGTTTGTGTCCAGTGGGTTGGCTGGGAATGAGAGTCCTTTCTCCCTCACAAAAGAGGAGACATGAGAGTCAGATTAGGATCCTCCAGCTGCAGTAGAGCCTGTTGGCCCAGTGAATCATCTTGACAGACCTGGGAAGCATATGCTGCGTAGACATTGGGTGCCTTGCACTAGATGCATTATAAAGTTAAAATTAGGAAAGCACTAGGTTCTTGGCATGTAGACTAACTAGTCTGATGTTTCATGTGGAGGCCTTCACCTAGCAAAACATCAGTCTGTAGACAACAGGGCAATCCATCACCAACCAGCTGGAAGGACTGCCATTATTTATTTGCCAAGACTTAACTATCAAACACCAGAAAACACATGGCTCTAATATCTCAATACAAAAACATGGTTTTATTTCTAATGGGAGGGAAGCGGTATGCTTTAAGAATTGTTTTAGAATGTTCTGCCCTTGGACAATTGGATAAGGCAGAGATAAGCGATACGTTGGGTGGATACTGAATAATATATAGTAAAATGACTACATTGTCCTCAAATGAGAGTTTGTGTCCAACGCTCAAGGTCACTTCTGTTGGAACCTTGCTATCCAGCTTTCTCTCGTATGTCACGAGTCTTGGAGATATGACAATGTGAGACAACTTGTGCAGATACATGTTGAAACATATAACCACTGGTTCCAGCCCCTCCGCCTTGCCCTCCACTCAACCCCTCAAGACAGCTCACATCCATGACACACCCCTTGTTCATAACAGACCATCTCCTCTTCCTGCCTGCCTACAGTGCAGTGAGAGGAACTGTTCCATTGGTTACTTGGTTCTTCCACCCCTGTGGGTCACCAGCTGTAAATCCTGTACACTGATCTGTTCTCCTGGTTTCAACCATCACATTCTTTTCCATCTCTCTTCAGATTTCACCCCAACTGACCATCATCCCTCCTAGCAAATAAGCTTTCTTATTGGAATGTATTTCTGATCAATGACAAAGTAAAAAAAAAATCACAAAATAAACTGGCCATGTTAACCCATATACACGTAGGATAATAAGGCTAGTCAGAGGTTGGTCTCAGCGCAGTCAGAAACTCTGCCATCATGGTTAATGCGGTGACGGTAGCTCTTTAGAGTCACTTAAAATGAGTTAACAAACCATTTGAGGAGAGAACGGACTCTACTGCAGATCCATTCAAAAACATTCTACTGAAAAACGAATTTCCACACACAGAGAAAAAGTATTTGTCCAGGTGTTATGACATGAGCCCAATGCTGGAACAAAGCAGTGCGGGAAAAAACAGCAGGGTCAATGAGTGACCTGAGGAAGAAAAAACTGGTGTATATCTGAGATCAGAGGCATGGAAGCCCTGGCAGGATCTCACACATGCCCAGAGTAACACTGTTTGAAATACAACTGTGTGAGTGCTACAAGCCTATAAAAGCACTGTGGCCTAAAATACATAATTCATATAATTCAGTTTATCATAGCAAACTAGCATTCATTTAGTGGTCAGCATGTTTACAGTTCAGACTCAAGGAGAAAATCTTCAACCTAAACATCAACAAAACACCTACATTTTCAACCCATGGCTTTTCATCCAGAAGCATTCAGTACTGTTATCTGGTCAAGGTGAGAGGGCCATCTAGTATACATACAAGATAACTACAGTTAGTCAAAGATGGCTTAACAGTTCATTCCATTCAYCACATTTAGGATACAGCAATCAATCATGTGTAGTGCATAAAGTGAATAAAGACAACAGCAGTGAGGAAAGTTTAATTACGAGACGCCTTTATTGTACTTTTTGGAATCCAGTGACACAGACGTGAGACAGAGTCCCGCCCTTCCCTTCTCACTCGTAGCCGGAGGAAGGCCTAAGGGGGAACGTACCGTTATCTCACTTGTATTCTTAAATTAAACAGAGATATAATAGAACGACACACCCAGGTGCATTTCCACAGACCAAACGACATGCATTCAAGGGACTTAGAAACCACAGCGACTCCGGTCACACAGCTCCATCTCAAAGGAAACAAAACGACAAAACAAACTCACTTAAAAAGTCAGCAAAGTCTCCCTATGGTCCACGATCAGTCTGCTAATCAAACCCTGTCCACCTTAAATCACTTCCAGGAGAAAACAACAAGGCAAAAAGACATACAGTCCAGCTATTCATACCAGGATTGCCTGCTTAAATATGTAAGTTTTTTTTTTGTTTTGTTATGTGTTTTTTTATTTATTGATGGTGTATTTTAATTATGGAATACATTTCTCTCACTAAAAATCAGCTCATCTAGGTAAAACTAGGCCCCTCTCCACTGGCTTGTCTCCCTGCTATAGAATCTAGGTAAAATATATAAGTTCCAGTCGAGGGTGTCAGTGGGCCGTTGGTCCTCACAGAACAGGAGTGGTTCAGTTCAGTCCTCCTCACTGCCGCTGGCCGAACCCGCCTGGAACAGAAGGCCGAAGAAAAAACACTTAATCCTTCAACCCAATACAACATAGCTTGTTGATCACCAGCCTAGTCTACTGTAGACGTTTAAGAAAACAATTCTGAAAGTGTTAAAGACAATCCCCCCAAAATACTGCTGCTCTGAGTTACATAAGTTAATCAGTGTTGCCAGTGTTGCTGGCTTCGAAAGGAAGCTTAAATTGACAGTTAAGTAGTGTCTCAATGTATTTGTGCGTGTCTTACCTCCTCCTGTTCCTCCTCGCTGTCGTCGTCGCTCACTACAGGTTTGGCCCGGGAGCCACGGCCCCTCCGGCGCTGGCCCTTCCCTCTGCCCTCCTTCTCCTTCCTCCCCAGCTTAATCTTCACCTTCACTGAACGAGCTGAAAGAGGGAGAAAGAAAGAAGAAGCATGGACACAAATCCATGAGTATACAATTCCTCAAAAGTACAACAAATTATTAAATAGTTTAAAGGGGCAATCCCCGATTGCAACATCTATTTTTGGACTTTTCAATTAATGATTTACACCCATTGATTCTTGAAGAACATAAGTTATAAATGCCTCATGAGCTGAGTTAAATTGTCACATTCCACCAGAACCCACAATATAATCTTGTTTTACTCCTTTGTAAACAATGTAATTGTAAACAAACACTGTACAGCCTCAAAACATGGTTAAAACTATAATTATGCATTCATAGCTCAGTCTATGAATTTGAGAGTGGTTTCAACAGCCCCATCAGTCAGCTATTTACCAAACACTGGTGGGGGGAGGGTGGGATGCGTTGTTGTTTGAACGGCAGATTGCCCTTTTAACAGTGGACTATGATACTAAGTGCATATGTAAATACTGTAACACTCACATTCAGACTCAGAGCCTTCGTCCACCTCCTCCTCTTCTTCCTCACTGTCCTCTCCCTCACTCTCCTCCTCCTTCTCCTTTTCAATCTTCTGCCTGACACTGGTGAAGACTGACTGCAGTACGATGGAGTCCTCATAGATCTAGGGGGTGAGAGACGCCACAGAGAAATATAGAAGATGTCAGCAGCAGGGTAACAGGCTACTGTGACATTTCTTCAGAGTATGAGAGGTTCCATTCAATTCACCATAAAAAGGTTGTGACAAGTCACCTCGGATCTGTAATACATTGGGCTGAAACAGGCCCTCCATATCCCAGCACCCCCACAACGTTGTCTTATCATGCCCAACAACGGTCTGCCCTCCCCTCATTCCCTCCCTGTTGCCAGACACTCACCAGAGAGCCCTCCAGGTTGAAGGTCTGAGCGTTACTACACAGCAGCATCACATCCTTCTCCAGGTCATTCAGGCTGCGGTACTTATGGCCGCGGATCCTCTCCTGGAGGGGAAAAGAGGAGAGGACATCAGAATAGTCATCAGACCAGTAGAGCACAACACAGGACTGAGAAGATCAGGACGAGACAGCTAGATGTGACTTGTCAGTCCCCTAACCTCCCAGAAGGACTATTTTACTGAATGCGATTCCCTAGTCGATTCCCGCGATGTCTAATATTAAAGAAGTCTCGAGGTATTGCTCGCCTGAGGTAGAGTACCTTATGATAAGCTGTAGACCACACTATCTACCAAGAGAGTTCTCATCTATATTAATCGTAGCCGTCTATTTACCACCACAGACCGATGCCGGCACTAAGAACGCAATCAACAAACTCTAAGGCCATAAGCAAACAAGAAAATGCTCATCCAAAAGCGTCGCTTCTAGTGGCAGAGACTTAAATGCAGGCAAACTTAAATCAGTTTTACCAGCATGTCACATCTGCAACCAAAAAAATAAATAATTCTAGACCACCTTTACTCCACATACAGAGATTCATACAAAGCTCTCCCCTGCCTTCCATTTGGCAAATCTGACCATAATTCTATCTTCCTGATTCCTGCTTACAAGTTAAAACTAAAGCAGGAAGTACCAGGGACTCGCTCAATACGGAAGTGGTCAGATGACGCGGATGCTACGCTACAGGACTGTTTGCTAGCACAGAGTGGAATATGTTCCCGGGATTCATCCAATGGCATTAAGGAGTATACAACCTCATTCTTCGGCTTCATCAATAAGTGCATCGACGACGTCCCCCCAACAGTGACCGTACGTACCGATCCCAACCAGAAGCAATGGATTACAGGCAACATCCGCATCGAGCTAAAGGCTAGAGCTGCCGCTTTCAAGGAGCGGGACACTTATCCGGACACTTATAAGAAATCCCGCTATGCCCTCAGACGAACCATCAAACAAGCAAAGTGTCAATACAGCATTAAGATTGAATCCTACTACACCGGCTCTGACGCTCGTCGGATGTGGCAGGGCTTGAAAACTATTACGGACTACAACTTTAAACAGGTCAACATTCACAAAGCCYCGGGGCCAGACGGATTACCAGGATGTGTACTCAAAGCATGCACGGACCATCTGTCAAGTGACTTCACTGACATTTTCAACCTCTCCCTGACCGAGTCTGTAATACATACATGTTTCAAGCAGACCACCATAGTCCCTGTGCCCAAGGAAGCGAAGGTAACCTGCCTAAATGATTACAGCCCCGTAGCACTCACGTCGGTAGCCATGAAGTGCTACCCACCTGAAAAAAAGGAACACCTATGTGAGAATGCTGTTCATTGACTACGGCTCAGTGTTCAACACCTTAGTGCCCACGAAGCTCATCACTAAGCTAAAGACCCTGGGACTAAACACCTCCCTCTGCAACTGGARCCTGGACTTCCTGACGGGCCGCCTCCAGGTGGTAAAGGTAGGCAACAATTTGTCTGCCACGCTGATCCTCAACTCTGGGGCCCCTCAGGGGTGTGTACTTAGTTCCCTCCTGTACTCCCTGTTCACCCACGACTCCAACACCATAATTAAGTTGGCTGACGACAACAGTGGTAGGCCTGATCAACAACGATGAGACAGTCTATAGGGAAGATAGGTCAGAGAACTGGCAGTGTGGTGCCAGGACAACAACCTCTCCCTCAACGTGAGCAAGAGAAAGGAGCTGATCGTGGACTACAGGAAAAGGCGGGCCGAACAGGCCCTCATTAACATCGGGCTGTAGTGGAGCGGGTCGAGAGTTTCAAGTTCCTTGGTGTCCACGTCACCAACGAACTATCATGGTCCAAACACACCAAGACAGTCATGAAGAGGGCACGACAAAACCTATTCCCCCTCAGGAGACTGAAAAGATTTGGCATAGGTCCCCAGATCCTCAAAAAGTTATACAGCTGCACCATCGAGAGCATCCTGACCGGTTGCATCACCGCCTGGTATGGCTACTGCTTGGCATCTGACCCTAAGGCGCTACAGAGGGTAGTGTGTACGGCCCAGTACATCAGTGGGCCAAGCTTCCTGCCATACAGGACCTATATAATAGGCGGTGTCAGAGGAAAGCCCATAAAATTGTCAGAGACAACAGTCACCCAAGTCATAGACTGTTTTCTCTGCTACCACACGGCAAGCGGTACCGGAGCGACAAGTCTAGGGTCAAAAGGCTCCTTAACAGCTTCTACCCCCAAGCCATAAGACTGCTGAACAATTAATCAAATGGCCACCGGACTATTTACATTAACACCCCCCCCTTCCCCTCCATTTGTTTTGTACACTGCTGCTACTCACTATTTATTATCTATGTATAGTTACTTCACCTCTACCTACATGTACAAATTACCTCAACTAACCTGTACCACGCACACTGACTCGGTACRYGRYCCCCCTGTATATAGCCTCATTATTTTATTGTTATTTTTATTACTTTAGTTTATTTGGTAATTATTTTCTTAACTCTTCTTGAACTGCACTGTTGGTTAAGGGCTTGTAAGCAAGCATTTCACGGTAAGGTCTACACTTGTTATATTCGGCGCATGTGACAAATAAAGTTTGATTTGATTTAGTCTTATAACCGATACATTAAAGGGTTAGCGCCATACCTTAATCTTCCTGAAGTCGACAGGCTTGCGGATGAGCTCGTAGTACTCAGGCAGCTCCTTGCGGGATGGCAGCTGGATGAAGACTTCACTCAGCTGGCGCCCATTGCTGCTGTGAAATAGGAGAACAGGGAAACTCCGGGATTAGTCCACCTCAACATGCTCTGCTCTGACCATTACATGACAAAGTAGGTTGTGTTTGTATATGTTGTCATGTGCTGATCTTCACTGAGTTGTCATCCAGACATAGGAGCTCACCAACTCACCCGTCCTTGTACTTGATGACAGTGTCCACCACCTTTTTCATCTTCTTGGTGAGGGATGGGGGGTTAGGGGACAGTTTTTCAGCCGGAGGYCGCCCGCGTTTCTTGGCCTTCTTGACCTCCTCYTCCTTGTCACGGCTGCGACCACCYCCACCACCGCTGGAGCTGGGRGTGGCRGGGCCGGGCATGTCGTCACGGTCTCGCTTGCGCTTCCGGGTCGTCTTCTTGTGACGCACCTCCTCCTCGAGGTCCTCCAGATTACCGTCCTCTATGGCCTGTTGGAGGGGGAACCACACATCAGCATTGCAGGGCATAGACGATAGAGGACGGTAATCTCAGTTATAGGACTTTCAATTATTAGCTAAAATCTTTTTCAACTACAACAGTTGGATAGCTGACCTTGAGCCACTGCTTCTCTGTGAGTGAGTCGCTGTAGTCCACCTCCTTGCGCTGGCGAGAGCCGCGACCAAATATCTTCTCCTCCTCCTCRTCACAGGTGAGCCTCTCCACCTCGGCATCATCCTTTAMGATCCAGGTGGGCAGCTCGTCATCCTCCATCAGACGGGGCTTTCTCTTGGGGTTGCGGGCGTCCTCACGGCGCCGGTCCAGGTCCATACGCTGGAGGGGAGGTACAGTGTAAGAAAAGAGGAAAAAAACAGTTGAAGAATGGTAGATTTCCATCGTAAGTCTATGTATCGGTCATTTTATCAGACTTGAGGTTGTGTCAAAGCCTCCAACAGGGCAGTCTTCAGTCTAGAGACTGACAGTGAAGCCTCCAGTTGCCTCAAGCAAGACTCAGACTACATTACTGTAAATCTTGAAGAATTATGGGACTGACCATGAACTGGTCAAACTCCTCCTCGCTCCTGGCAATCATCTGGTTGACAGTCTCATCATCAGGCACCTCGTCCTCCTCCTGTAGACAATAGAAAGGGTGAGCACAGGGCTGTTAGTGGTGCCTCAGTCTCTGAACTAGAATTCTTGAATGCTTATCAGTTATGTTAGTATCATATAAAGTGCATTGTAACATGTAGCGCGTGATGTATTGGAGTGAATATCCTACAATACGTGTGATGCATACGTCTACCAGAAAACCACTGCTCCTACTAACTGTATAGATAGTAGCCGTCCTAGCTGGAAGTCTGTTCTATGTTATTGAAAAAGAGCTTCATTAAATAAATAAATAAAATAAAAAATTTAAGAAAGCAGGAAGAGGAGAAGAGGAAACCAAACCTAAAAAAAGGAACAGCCCCTAAATTCAGAAGGTAGAGAAAAAAAAGTAAAGAAAGGTTAAATGGTAGGGAGGCGTGTGGGTGGACGTGATCACACCCACCAACGCCCCCCCAGCGCGCCAGCCCCCTGGGGCCCCGACCTCGTCCTGTTCCTCATGCTCCAGGATGGCCTGCAGGAAGGCACGGCGCTCATGACTCGACGACTTCTGGTCGAACATGCCGGCCTGGATGACCTTCTGGTCCACATTCAGCTTGTACTTGGCCGCCGCCAGGATCTTCTCCTCCACACTTTGAACGGTGCAGAGACGCAACACACGCACCTCGTTCCGCTGCCCGATACGGTGGGCTCTGTCCTGGGCCTGCAGGTCCTGTACAGGGGAGGGAGAGAGAAAGAGAGTGGTGAGTGATCAGAGTTAGGGGAAGGGTCGGAGTTGGCTATGTTACCTCACAAAATCACCTCAATAGCCACTAATCCCAGCTGTTTTCTAAATATATATCAATAACTCCAGTGAGATTCCTAGATCATAACACTACAGTAGAGGGTAATGAGCTGAACCTGATGTGGGTTCCAGTCGGAGTCAAAGATGACCACAGTGTCAGCAGACTGAAGGTTGAGGCCCAGCCCGCCGGCCCTGGTGCTGAGCAGGAACACAAAGTACTGAGAGGCGGGGTCATTGAAGGTCTTCAAAAGCATCCCACGATCCTCAGCCTTAGTGGTTCCTATGGAGACAAAGACCAATGGTGTTAGTTACCAGTTTCCACAGGACAACAGCAGGAGGGATATGCAAATAACATGAGCTCAGCTTGTGATCGTACATCAGCCTCCCCACARCACAATGTTGAGCCATTGTGTTCCAGTAAACTGCATACTGTAAGTACAAAACAAATCCTACACATAGTACTGTATTTCTCATAGTACAAAATAGTTCTGGAATTTGTCTTGAATTAATTTTCCCAGCACCAGACTAAATAACGTTCCTATCCCGCCTCTCACCGTCCAGACGCAGGTACTTAAAGTTGCGCCAGCCAAAGTAGTCCTCCATGATGGTCATGGTGGAAGTCATCTGACAGAAGAGCAGGACCTTGTGGTTGGTGACCATCAGCTTGGGCAGGATACGGTCTAGCAGCTCAAACTTCCCAGCTGCGCGGTACAGGTCAGGTCTGGAGGGAGCAGGGGACGAGAACAGAGGGGTGGATGAGGGAACGCACCACACATAGTAAGATCAACCACAAGACCATGAAGCGTCAACATGCAACGTCAGCAGAAGATTTGCTTACCCAGACACTACACCTCCAGTGAATCCCAAATGCTCAGAGAAGGACTCCTGTGAACAGACGAGTCACAACTATTCGGTTAAAATGAGAAGCTTTAACCACAATCTTACACTTCAGTCAACATCTCTTCTCAATTCATGGAAGAGTTGAGGTAGGCCCTTGCACTGTACCTCGATCTGCTGGAACATGTAGGGATGGTTACAGATCTTCCTCAGCTGCATGATGGTGTTCATCAGGGTCTTGGTGCCTCCTTTACCCTGAAACACAACACTCTGCCACTTAGTCATCCTGTAGTACCCATCTAAACAGCCCAGTATAACTGACCCCCAGTCAGTTGTTAGGGGGTGTATGGAGAGCAGTGAGCGGGTTCTCTACTCCTCCTTACCTTCTTGTCTTTCTCAGAGCCGTCGGTGAGCAGCACACCCTTAGCCTGCATGTGTCTGTACAGCACTCTCTGCAGGGCCGACATGTCACACTTGATCACATACTCCACCTGGGGCACACACACACACACACACACACACACACACACACACACACACACACACACGGAGAGAACAGGTTAAAACATTGCATTGATTGGACAGATATGAGTTTAAAGTACTGAAAAAAATCAATTGATTGATCTTTATTGTCCTTGGAGACTGAAAGCCAAGTGATTGACAGGAGTCAGACCTTCTCAGGCAGCTGGGACTCCACTTCCTTTTTCAGTCTGCGCAGCAGGAAGGGGCGMAGCACTTTGTGCAAACGACGGATAATCAGGATGGTCTCTTCCTCGTTCAGATCCACCTAGGMTCGAGAGAGAGCGGGGTATGAGTCCAGCCATGATGACCCCAATGTCTCCAAAACACCCCRCTCCACAGCCCTGACTAACTCACCTTCTCTCCGGTCATGGCGAAGGGGGCGTTGAACCACTGCTCGAAGGTTGTGCAGGACTTGAAGATGGTCGGCAGCAGGAAGTTGAGCAGGGCCCAAAGCTCCGGCAGCTTGTTCTGCAGCGGGGTGCCGGTCAGCAGCAGACGCCGCGGGGCCAGGTAGTGGGTGTTCAGAACCACAGTCAGCTTACAGTGGTGGTTTTTCATACGGTGGCCCTCGTCCACTATCATGTACTTCCATCGCAGCTGAGAGGGAAAGAGTACAGTGGCGTGAGAAGTTGAAATGGAAGTTTCCATAGGTTTTACCTGTCTGACTAGGGACATTTCTAAGGCGGTGTAATATTTGCACAGGGTGATTTGAAGAGGTGGGTCCCTACCTTAGCCAGCACTTGCTTGTCTTTGATGATGTACTCGTAGGTGGTGAGCAGTACGTTGAACTTGCCGCTGCGCAGGATGGGGAGGAATGCCCGGCGAGCTTGTGGMGAGCCCTGGACAMAGACATAGTAGAACACACATCAARTTTACATCTACAGAACACTATAATCAAAGGATATTCACATGTACATGCGGACCACCTACTACGCAATTGTCAAACTTCACCCTGGAAGAAGCGTTGAAAGGGGCTACTCACTTTGTAAGAGACTTTCACCACAGATGGAGCCCACTTATCAAACTCATACACCCAGTTGGACAGAGTTCTGAAAACAAAGACGGGAGATAAATTGATAAACTTACACTTGCTCTGTCCACCTCAAGTAGCACTGACATAACACAAGGTAAAAATATCTATGACCGTGGAAAATACCCATAACAGCCCTTCTGGGCTTGTATCTGTATAATTACAGGAGAACATCTCGATTGAAACAGAAATAGTGCATCAGTTCCGGTCCATGAAGGAGCTGAGTACCAACTAGAGGAAAGGAGAGGCAGAGGGACTCACGAGAGGGGCACGATGATYAGGAAGGGGCCGTTGATGCGCTTGTGCTCCATGAGGTAGGTGATGAGGCCGATGGTCTGGATGGTCTTGCCCAGACCCATCTCATCAGCCAGGATCCCATTCAGGTTGTTGTTGTACAGAGACACCAGCCACTCCAAGCCCTTGATCTTAGATGTGAGGGGGACACAAACCAGTCATTCTACTGTCTCACAAGGTCATCAGGTGTGCGTCATCTCTTCTTTTTTGACACGTTACTTCTTGTAAGCATTGTGAAAGGTAATGAAACACATGGGTAGACTGTGCACCTGGTAATGTTTGAGCTGCCCGTTGACCAGCAGTGTGGACTGTTTGTCCACCGTCTCAGTGACGGCGTGGGCCACAGCGTAGTAAGACTGCAGACCTCGGGCGAACGCCGCCTCGGCACTGTTATACTCATCATCCACATCCTGCTTGGCTCCCTCGATGATGTAGCGGACGTCGACCTCAGACACGTCCTCTGTGTCGGGGTCTGGGATCTTCTTTTTCTCCTCAGTGGGAGCCTGGGAGGGCTGGGGCTCCTCCTCTTCCTCCTGAGGGGTGCGGAGCAAGAGGATGGACTCAGATACAGATGCCACACAGCCTGGCTCAAATTGTCTCAGCCAAGGTCAAGTCGAAAGACATGTTATCGAATCGGAATAAAATATTCTTTATGGAAACTAGAACACGGCTTGTCCCATGAACTGGTCAGGATTAAGATTAATCTGGAAAAGATCTCTGTTCCAGTAAAGATATTTACAGCACAATATGTTTTGATTTACATTAATATAAGCTTTATAGTACACAATGCAGAGAAAAGGTTACATTAGTTTGGGCTTGGCAATGGCCCAGTTTCTGATAGCCCAAGGCGAGAGTGGTACGCCTCTGAACAGACTCCACACGCAAGGTCTCATCCACGGCGGTCTGCGTACATTTATTTAAAGGTGACTTGAGGTTTACGATATACATTTATTAGAGGGGAAAGTGGGGGGTAAGGAGAGAGCATTGCGGTCTCTGTAAGGTACATACCTCCTCTTCCTCTGAGCCACTGTCCTCGCTGTCTGAACGAGGAGCCACTTCATACCTGCAGGAGAAAAGTTAAAATGATTAGTTGTGATGCCTGATGTCATTGTTTTGAGATGACAGTGTTTATGTACTTATGGCTAAGCAACAGTGTGAAAGGCATTTAGAATTGTACAATGTTCATRCTTTCCAAAMGAAAATGGTATTTCACATTCCTCAGGCTCTCGTGTCGTCATTATTCTCACAGTCGGGTAAACATGCGTGTCTCCTAGCAAGCTCTGTTTAACTGACCCAGGGTTCATCTCCAGCCAGGTGTCCAGCTGGCCAGCCCGGGGCGCGTCTAGCCCCGTCAGGATCTTCCCACTGTCTACATGGATCACCTTCACAGGCAGGTCACTCATCTGACTGGTCTCATCCAGAGGCTGAGAGTGGAAGAGGGAGTGAGTGAGAAATTGACTGGAAACTGTGTGATATTACTTGTCAATATGATAATTTCATGGTAAATTAAACAAGTATTCCTGTGGCCTTGTGAAAAACAGGGAGCCTGGAAACAATGCTACTTTTCAGTTTCTTATCAACACCTCATGAGGCAAATGYCCTATTACCAGACATGAAAAGGTCCTATTAGTTAAAATGTTGAGTGACGGGGCTTACATTCGTTCATTATATTGTTCTTCATGAACTGATGGCAGAGAAGARGACTTTGTAAAAAATCTTGGGGGGGAATTATTGTCTGGATTTTATCAGACCAAATCTTTCACTGGGATCTGAAACTCACCTCTCCGTCGGGTCCCAGGGCAGGAGGCTGGCCCTCCCCACTCTCTGGCTTCTAGGGAACATGAACATCAATTTCTCATATTGCAATGACAGGCTCAACAACGGAAACACGGGGGGCTGCATATCGCAGTAAAACAAGGTAACACAATACAACAAATGGAACTTCAGAAAGATGCACTTTCAACATTTGTCCTTGGCCTCATTCTTCACCTTCTTCTTCTTCTTCTTCTTTTTCTTCTTCTTCTTCTTGTCCTTGAGGGCCTGATCAGCCTTGTGGGCTCTGACCAGATCGGTGAGGTTGGCCACGTACTCGTCTGTCTGCTGCAGCAGGTAGGCCAGACGCTTGTCTTTCTTCTGGTCAATGAGCTTACGGTAGCCCTCCTCATCTTCAGCCTAGGGAAGGACACACACATTGACGAAAGGTGTTAGAGGCATTGGGTGTGAGAGTAGATCTATGGCTATTTAATAGTGAGTGTGTAAACGAGCACGCAGCTGTGTGGTCACTCACCATCAGCCTACTCATTCTCTCCTTCTCAATGCGCTCGTTCTCCTTCTTCTGCTCGCGCTCAGTGTTGGCGTGGTASGTGGCCACAGCTTTGGTGGCCTTCTGGAGCTTGGCTGTGATGGAGCGGTGGTACTCCTTGAAGTCTTTAGCATGCTGCAGGATGCTGTTAAGGTATTCCTATACAAAAACCTCAGAATATTAGTGTCTATACAATACAACGCAAAGCACTGGAGGTCTTACAAGAATGTGAGGATCACCTGACATCTAGATTGTGAACTTCAGTCCCGACCCCTCTGTGTACCGCGCCGGTTCTGCCCCGACCCTCTGTGTACCCGCCGGTTCTGCCCCGACCCCTCTGTGTACCCGCGCGGTTCTGCCCGACCCCTCTGTGTACCCGCCGGTTCTGCCCCGACCCTCTGTGTACCCGCCGTGTCTGCCCCGACCCCTCTGTGTACCCGCCGGTTCTGCCCCGACCCTCTGTGTACCCGCCGGTTCTCCCGACCCCTCTGTGTACCGCCGGTTCTGCCCCGACCCCTCTGTGTACCTGCCGGTTCTGCCCGACCCCTCTGTGTACCTGCCGGTTCTGCCCGACCCCTCTGTGTACCTGCCGTTCTGCCCCGACCATCTGTGTACCTGCCGGTTCTGTCCCGACCCCTCTGTGTACTGCCGGTTCTGTCCCGACCCCTCTGTGTACCTGCCGGTTCTGTCCCGACCCCTCTGTGTACCTGGTGTTTCTGGCGTCGTTTACGCTCCTGTTCAATCTTTTGTTGCTTCTCCAGTTTCTCTGTGATGCGGGCCTCGCGGAGGGACTGGCGRTTGCTGCGCTTGTAGGCCTTAGCGTTGAGGGCCGTCTCCAGGGCCGTGTCACGACGCATACASACCACTACCTCCTGACGCAGCTGTCTCTGGAAATTTAGCAGCCTCAGGGCCTTGAGCTCGATGTTGGCTTTGGTGCGCAGGTCTCCGGCCAGAGACCCTGGTAGATGCTCCAGCTCCTGGATACGGTGGGTGATACGAGCCTGCAGCCTGTACTCTCTCTCCTGGAGGATCTCCACTGGGTCCAGACCACGGGGCTTCTGGATGGGCGTGATGCGGTTCTGTTTCTGGTGCAGCACCATAGGTGGGGGCTGGGGGGGCTGCCCAGGGGACTGGGTCTGGGGGGGCATGACCGGGGAAGCAGCAGGGGGCACGGAGGGTGGAGCAGGGGAGGGTCTGCCAGTGGGCTGAGGGGGAATCAGCTTCTGGGGGGCACTGGATGGAGTAGCAGCATTCACCATGGGCCCTAGAACATACGGCATTGAAAGAGTTATTAGTTCTACCATCCCACAGAGTGTTTTGGTGCAATGATTATGTGTTCAATATGTGTGTATTACTTGTTTAATTTTTATTTAACTAGGCAAGTCAGTTAAGAACAAATTCTTATTTACAATGACGGCCTACCCTTGTGATAGGTCTGGTGAAATTATCAYCACAGGAAAGAGAAGAACATGGACTAAAAACACTACAGACTAGTGCCCTCTCACACACAGGTGAATCACTGCCCAGGGGTCAAGCTGAGGCTCACCTTCGGGCCATTGTTTAGGGGGTCCATTGGTGGGCTGTCCCTGCATACCAGGGGGAACACCTGAGGGTCCTGGAGGAGGCATGTTTGGGCCTACCATTCCTGCAAGATGACATTYSKTATGATCAGACACTACCTGGGCATTCATGCCTACTGAAGTCTAGTTAACGTAGAAAATGGTGCCTGAGCCGAGAGCACGTGTTTAAGTTTCACCACCAGGTGTCCCTGTTCAGCATTCAAAGTATTTATTTTATTTGTTTGAGACAGACAGCATTTGTGTGTCATTCATAAGGTTGCAGAACTCATTGACAGACTGTGTAGCATAAACTTGTACATTCCCCCCTCACCAAGTTGTCTGTTGTAGTTTGCTGGTGGATGTCCAGGCCCCGCCCCAGGCCCAGAGGAAGGCGGCATGTTGGGCATCCCTGGCTGCTGCTGCATCCCTGGCATGGGCCTCTTGCCCTGCACAGCCATCTGCAGGTGGTCTGGCAGGGGCTGGCTGCGAGCCAGCATCTTGTAGGCCATGATCTGGGCCCTGAGCTGGTGCAGCTGGTTTTGGTTGAAGGGGGTGGGTCCACCCGGCCCAACCCCGCCTGGCCCAGAACTACCACTCGGACCTGGGACCCCAACGCGGTTCTGCTGGCCCATGGACTGGGGGTCACCGCTCTCCATGGGGACACCTGGGCCAGAGGGCATCATGGGGCCGGGGGGAGGGCCGTTGGCTGGCACAGGGCTGGGAGAGTGCTCAGAACCCCCCAGTGGAGAGGGGTAGCCTGGGGAGGAGACAACAGCACAGGTGAGAAAAGTCATCTTCCCTGGGAATGGTAGGGCATGACTGTCCCTTTAACAGTAAGAAACTGATTTGAATGACCATTAAAATGGCTAGATACATTGAAAATGGTGGCGAAATGGATGCTAACAGACCAGAAGAAATGTTAACCATATCCAGACTGGTATTATGATTATGAGCTGGACTGTCTAAACAAACACTTTACAAATCAGTCTCTAACAGACATGCACACATTACAGCTGAGCCTCGCCCTCTGTCACACCAGTCAATACAGGATAGAAGAGTGAACAGAAAAACACCCTCTCCTGTGTTACAGTATTTCAACAGCCCCTCGGTCTCCCTGTCCCTCTCTCCTTGGTGACTGAGTAGTTTTGTAGCAGACAGCTYCCACRGTCATRGTCTGAAAGGGGAAGCCTCATGCCCCGCCCCTCCACTGAGCGTCTGCTGCTCACGCTACCCAACAAAACGACAGAAGTGAAAGAGGAGAAACTAGCTGGRTGAGTTCACAGTACAAGTGCACACAAGTCTACACGAGTTAGCATTCTCTTTTCAGCTAATCAGCTTTAAAAACAATTGTGCTTAACTCTAAAATCATAAGCACCATATTTAGATCATATGGAAAGCTAATAAGTTAACCTTTTGTGTAAAGCTCCTTCAATAACAGAGTCAATGTTTCCTCTATCCAATCTAATCATTACCCCATGGTATGGTACCTTGGGAATGTTGATCCATGGGGCTAGGAGGGGGTCCCATTCCAATGTGGCCTCCACCTGGTCTCATGCCCATGCTCTTCATTGGTCCATAGCGAGGGTCATCAGACATGCCCTTCTCKTGCATGCCTTCCATAGGCTGGGAGAAGACAATACACATTAATACATTGACATAAGKATGTCCTACTTAGATAGCACATACATTTCTTAGGTACAGTAATGGAAGAATAGATTCATGCAAAAAGAGTATAATGAAATGGTACTGCAGACCATAGCAGACATTTTACATACATTACAGTTATGCCCATTTTCTGTCTTACTTTGTGCATCTGATGCATATTCTCCTGAGGATATCCTGAGGGCCCCTGTTGTGGGTGGGAGTGTCCAGAGGCTGGGGGACCTGGGCTGGGTCCCATCATGCTATGAGCAGAGCCCGGGGAAGGGCTGGGGCCCATCATTGCTCCTGGAGAAGGCCCCGGTCCTGGGGAGGGGCCCGGCCGAGGCGTCCCTCCCATGGGGGGGTCTGGGGTGGACATCTCTCAGCCGAGTCTGAGAATTTGACAGCACCAAGCTCCACTCTGCAGAGAGGACAAATTACAAATGATACTGAGCAAATTGTTGTTGACAATTTCGCAATATTTGTTTGCGTTAGTTGGCTGTACCTGCACCAAATCTCCAGTGGTTTTCCTTCATAGCTTGTTTTCCATTATCTTTTTAAATAGGGAGGCTTTTTTGTTGCAATTTTATTTCCATGATGGATCAAAAAACATGTTTTCTCGTGACTCCTGTCCCTCTGCAGCAGACATATGGTATTATAATTGGATTTTAAGGCACGTATGAATATCCTGRGTAATATAATATTTGTGTCATTATCACAAATCAACTGCATTATACTTAAATACTTCAACGTCAACGAGTAAAATGGCTCTTTGGCTAGCTTTTGCTACAGCATTTATCAATGAGCGTTAGGATTCTAGCTAACAATTGATGCATCCAAAATAGTTATTTTGCAAAGACAACGAAATATAATCTCAGCGACTTTTCAAGCAAGAATCAAAACATCATTGTAAGCGTATGAAAACGTAAATCTTGGCTGTTGAATGGGCGCAGATGGCAACAGATTCTTACTGCAGCCAAGAGTCACGCGCATCTGTGTGTAACGCTAGTGCTTCATGTACTGTAAAAYGGTCTATAGAATCATGAGAATCACAATAAATATTCTATCGGCACCTAAGTATCGTAATATTGTATCGTGAGGTCCCTGGCAATTCCCAGCCCTGGTGCGTACCAGATGATCTCTATGTAGCCATCATCCACAAATGGACTTTGTGTTCTCTGAGCTTTGGGTTCTCGGGTGTGCCCAAATGACCCAAAATACACCAGTTGGTCTGAATAACAAGATCCAATTCCCAAGATAGCCTTTTTGTAGTCATTTGAGTATGTTTTGTGTTAATATGCACACCTGGCACAAATATACACAAGTAGGATTAGGGGAAAAAAGTAGAAAATAAGACACCAGACTGATAGAACCTGAAAGCACAGTTCACACATCTCCTGAGTTAGTTTATTTATTTTCTGCTTCAGTCACAAGGTGGCTCATTTTGTCAAGATAATTAGCCCAAGCATTCTCAACTTAAGACAAAAGTGTGCGTGTAGGCAACAACACATCCGCCACACTGACTCTCAACATGGGCCCCCCCCAGGGGTGCGTGCTTAGTCCCCTCCTGTACTCCCTGTTCAGCCACGACTGCATGGCCGAACACAACTCCATTAAAGAATATGGTCCACTCCACACACCAACACAGTCCCGAAGGCACGACAATGCCTCTTCCCCCACAGGACGCTGAAAAGATTTGGCAAGGGCCCTCAGATCCTCAAAAAGTTATACTGCTGCACCATTGAGAGCATCTTGACTGGCTGCATCATCGCTTGGCATCCAAATGCAAGGCACTAAATAGGGTAGTGTGTAAGGCACAGTACATCACAGGGGCCGACATCCCTGAATTCCATGACCTCTATGCCAGGCAGGGTCAGAGGAAGGCCCTAGAAATGGTCAGACTCCAGCTACCCAAGTCATAGACTGTTCTTTCTGCTACTGCATGGGAAGTGGTACCAACATGCCAAGTTTGGAACCAACAGGACCCTTAACAGGTTCTACCCCCAAGCCATAAGACTGCTAAATAGTTAACCAAATAGCTACACAGACTGTCTGCATTGACCCCCTTCAGCACTAACTCCGACTCATCATATACACTGCTGCTACTTATTATTTATCCTGTTGCCTAGTCACTTTACCCCTACTTATTTGTACATAGCTATCTACCTCAATTCCCCCGTACCCCTGCACATTGACTCGGTAGGGGTACCTCGTGTATATAGCCATGTTATCGTTACTCATTGTGTATTTTGGCTATTCGTCATATTATTTTTTATATTTTTCCTCCACATTGTTGGGAAGTTAGTCTACACCTGTTCGTTATGAAGCACTTGATTTGTTGAAAGACACCTACCTAAAGACCTCTTGATGATTACAGGAAGTGCCCCGCCTTTGATAATACAACCTATATCATAAATAAATTATAAATGGTATACTTTTATTAATAATTGCTTTACTGGAATATAATAATTGCACATAGATTGTTGGACAGAAATATGCTCCAATGACAAAAAAATGTTCTTCCAGTGTGTGGCGATAGACAGAATGAGGGGAGTTCTTGCTTGGAAACCTTACACTCAGACGAGGTGATTCGGATGATGCTGCCCAGCAGCAGCTGCATGCATAAGAAGAACCCCCATACACTCCCGACAGAATAAACAACATAAAAGGTAAACAGCAACCATGATGTGTGGGTAAAGTTGTCGACATCATGACATTCATGTTAGTGAGACGAATAACGTTATAGCTAGCTATTTAAACGATTGAGAGTGGAATCTATTGTCGTTCCTCCTCACTAGATATTGTTATGTTAACAGTTATGTCCAAGGAGTGATGCATTCTCTTTGGTGAGACAGTAGTAGCTTGATACTGTAAACCCTGCTACCGGCGACTTGACTTAAGCTAGCTAGCTTTAGTAAAACACGGATATTTAGCTAACTAGTGGGACATAGTTGCCGGTTGCAGTTGGTAATCGTAACAATTGAATTACGGTAGCTAGCTAATTAATTAAAGACTTCGTTAACTACTTGCTAAATATTTAGTTATAGAAGCTAACTAACCAACGTTATAAAAAAACAGTTAACGGATGCTAAGCTAATGTGGTGTACGGTGTAGTTAGCATAGCTTGACTTGGCTAGAAAGCTAGCTATGTATAGTAACTCAGTTCCGTTTACAACACAGGTTAGAAACAATTCACTCATGTGATGTGCTAACAAATATTATTTTCTAGCTACACAATAAATGTGTATAAAATGAAAACTAAAAAAAACTAAGAAACACTGCCAGACAGTTGGCTAACGTTAGCTGGTATAGTCTCTACTAGCCGAACATGCTGTCGTAACAAAATGTATGGTGAGAATTGGGTTATTTTGCTGACTTTGGAGATACAGCAAGAGAGTAAAAGTTAAATAATAATTTCAGTTGATTGATCCAACCTGCAGCCCGTACCCCCGCTCTAGCTAGACTGTTACATTTACAAAAAACACAATTCATTAATTTCACTCTGCCGCCAGTCTGCATTGCAGACAAGACTAATAAATGTTCGTCTAGAGGCTAACGTTCCTTCCAACGATAAACAAAAGAAAGAAACTGAAATTACGTATCAATAATCTGTTTAAGGATACCATCGACGAAGTCTTAAAAATACAACTTTTGAATCTGACTTACATTGAAATCACCCTTCGCCGATAGGTCCCTTCGATTTCCAACGCTAGCCAGAAACAAAGAGCGACCTAGCCTGTTAGCATTTTTTCTCTCACCACCCCCAATTCTCGTCTGATTGTATCGCCAAGGAACGGCCTTCACTACAGCAACCGTGATACAAGAGCGCCCCCCCCCTACACGTTCATCCCCATGAACGACTGGAAAATCAACGCATGCCCAGTCTAGGCCCCATTGCAGAGAAGAATGCGGACGAAGTATGTCGACGTGGGGGATGGGTGTACAAGTTTTTACATGTAAAATAAGATAATGAGGGATCCTTGTTGATAGTAGTCATTGACAGTAACAATGAAATCAATTGAGCTCCGTTTACATACATTTTTCTGCCTGAATAAAATGTGCAATGTCTAAAAAGCATTTGCCGATATCCACACTAGCTTTTTTTATTTAACTAGGCAAGTCAGTTAGAACAAATTCTTATTTACAATGACGGCCAAACCCGGACGACACTGGGCCTATTGTGCCACCCTATGGGACTCCCAATCACAGCCAGTTGTGATACAGCCTGGATTTGAACAAGGGTGTCTGTAGTGACGCCTCTAGCACTGAGATGTAGTGCCTTAGACCGCTGCGCCACTCGGGCTCGCCACTCAGTAGATGGCGTAGTATAGGCCTGGTCCTTCAGCAAATGACTTGTGCGAGAATGATACTATAAAGACACAGAAGAGCCTTGTCTAGAATAACCCCAGAGCTGCAAAATAGAAAGTAAACATGATTTAGGCTAGGCTTATTCCACTATCTAAATATGTGTGTTATTTAACGGACATATAATTGCATAATTTATTTTTATAGCCACATGGGGCTACTGTAGTGATCATGTAACCTAATGAATCACACCTTTTCCAGTATTTGGGAGCACGGACTGTAGGCCTTATATTAGGCATTTTGACTGTTGTATTTGTGAATTCCAACCTGTATGTAGGCTTGTTATAGCCATTTGCATTGCACAACCCCATCACACAGAGGCTATATCCATATCAAGTAACGAGACAAAACAAAATATTAAGTGTTGGCTATTAAGTGTTGTCTTGAGCGGAATAGCCAAGGGGTCCCAAATGGTCAAGACTATCTATAGCCTATTCTTACTGCCAGATCTGTTTTCTCTATCAGCCACTGCATTTGCTTCTTCAACTATTTTGTTTAAAATGTATTCAGAGGCTATATTTAGAGGCCTGTGAGCTAGGGTCTCTTTTTAAAGGAGGCCTATAATAAAAACAGTAATAAAACACAAATAGAATCCTACAATTATTCCGCAAGACACCAGTACCAAAATTATAGCCTACATTGCAATGCCTACAAGTTGATGGCCCATTGTTTTATTTGGATAGGCCTAAATTAAACATTGAATTATTAAAATGATAGGCAACTTGAGAATTTAGATACTTTTGAATACACACATGGATTTCAATAAACAAACAGATAAGACTGTTCTATTCTCTTTGATTTAGTTCCTATTGCAACTCAGATCATAGAATGGATGACATACTGACTGACTGGCTGAACTGAATGAAGGATGAATTAAATGTTGAAATATGTTGGAATGAGTTGCACACATCGTGCATGCTCTGTACTTTATTTGGCTAGTAGGCAAATAGGCCTAGATTAGGGTATAATGACTATGGCTGCATGCCTCCAGAAGGGCATCTTCTGAGGCTGAGGGGTGCTTTTCCAAAGGCGCATAGTGCTGTGGTATTGCATGGAGATCACAAGCTCTTCAACTGGGCAGCYGTTTCACAATGGAGGGAATAGCCTACACGGAGACTACTTAAGACCACTGCAACAGAGTTATTGTAAAGTGTGGGAATAAGATCAAACATCTATATTTCATTATTCCTGGTATATACTACTGGTTATGATTGCAGACAGAGAATGGGATGGTGCAGTACTAATTAGTCATATGTTGATAAGGTGCGTGCATGGGGATGTCCACGTCACCCAGAGATATGCCCAAGCTGTAGAGATTCACCTAGCTGACTGAAACTTCACTGTTGTAGGCATAATACAGCTAGTGTTATCTAGACTCGCGCTGGCAAACAAATCCATGACATTAGCTACTGAAATGTGAAGTAAACTCAACTGAGTAAGAGAATGGAGACTTAACTTGAAAACATGCAGGATAACTCTTTCCGGTTTCTCCGGCTTCAATTTATTTATTTTTGTACACTGTGTTATGCTTGTTCGTGTAGCACTCCTCACAGGCCGTTTGGTGTACGTTTTTTTTTGACGGTGAGATGAAACTGCCCTAACTCTGAAAGGTATTATTGTATGTCAGAATTGCAACACAAGATTTGTTCAAGCCTAAAATGTTAGTCCGTAATCGTAACATGGTGTTTCTATGTTCACAGATTAAATTTCACGTTTACGTTTTACGCATGGCTTTTCTTACCATCCTAACAATTTATGTATGGATTTTCTTACGATCCTAACGATACGTATGTTCAACCTTTTGGCAGCTATCTGGCTCCATAGAAAAACTGCGACATTTACCTGGATCTCACTCTGCAAGTAGCACTGCTGGCTAATTTGAAAAATCAGTTAATCAATCAATCAATAATACTCTTAGCAAAAAATTTTATATTTAATTTACAATCTGTTGAAACTATGAGAATAGAAAGGTTCCGAACTTTTGTGAAACATCACAGTACAGTTGAAAAATATATGGCAAATAGACATCAAAACTGGATGGTGTTCAGAGATGGATGGGAGGGGTTGAGAGGAGCTGAAGGGTGGGACTAAAAATAACAAAAAAACAAGATAACTAAAGTAAAATGTATTGTGTCCGTAAAATGTACAGGATATAGTATGTATAAGCTGTAAGTAAAAGCCTAAGTGTTGTTGTCCATTAGTTTAATCCAATTAGGGGAGGGGTGGTAGGGTTATGGGAAAATAATAAATGGACAATATATATAACAAAAATTCAAGGGTTTTTCTTTATTTTTACTATTCATTTTAGAATAATAGTGAAGACATCAAAACTATGAAATAACACATGAAATCATGTAGTAACCAAAAAAGTGTTAAACAAATCAAAATATGTAATATTTTTCAGAGTAGCCACCCTTTGCCTTGATGACAGCTTTACACACTCTTGGCATTCTCTCAACCAGCTTCATGAGGTAGTCACCTGGAATGCTTTTCCAACAGTCTTGAAGGAGTTCCCACATATGCTGAGCACTTGTTGGCTGCTTTTCTTCACTCTGCGGTCCAACTCATCCCAAACCATCTCAATTGGTTTGAGGTTGGGTGATTGTGGAGGCCAGGTCATCTGATGCAGCACTCCATCACTCTCCTTCTTGGTCAACTAGACCTTACACAGCCTGAAGGTGTGTTGGTTCATTGTCCTGTTGAAAAACAAATGATAGTCCCACTAAGCGCAAACCAGATGGAATGGCGTATCGCTGAAGAATGCTGTCGTAGCCATGCTGATTAAGTGTGCCTTGAATTCTAAATAAATCACAGTGTCACCAGCAAAGCACCCCCACATCATCACACCACCTCCTCCATGCTTCACAGTGGGAACCACACATGCAGAGATCATCCGTTCACCTACTCTGCATCTCCCAAAGACACGGCGGTTGGAACCACAAATCTAAAATTTGGACTCATCAGACCAAAGGACAGATTTCCAAGGTCTAATATCCATTGCTCGTGTTTCTTGGCCCAAGCAAGTCGCTTCTTCTTATTGGTGTCTTTTAGTAGTGGTTTCTTTGCAGCAGTTTGACCATGAGGGCCTGATTCACGCCGTCTCCTCTGAACAGTTGATGTTGAGATGTCTGTTACTTGAACTCTGTGAAACATTTATATGGGCTGCAATCTGAGGTACAGTTAATTGCTGACTGGTAACTGTAATGAACGTATCCTCTGCGTCAGAGGTAACTCTGGGTCTTCCTTTCCTGTGGCGGTCCTCATGAGAGCCAGTTTCATCATAGCACTTGATGGTTTTTGCAACTGCACTTAAAGAAACGTTCAAAGTTCTTGACATTTTCCAGATTGACTGACCTTCATGTCTTAAAGTAAATATGGTCTATCGTTTCTCTTTGCTTATTTGAGCTGTTCTTACCCTAATATGGACTTGGTATTTTACCAAATAGGGCTGTCTTCTCTATACCACCCTGACCTTGTCACAACACAACTGATTGGCTCAAGCGCATTAAGGAAATAAATTCCACAAACTAACTTTATCAAGGCACACCTGTTAATTGAAATGCATTTCAGGTGACTACCTCATGAAGCTGGTTGAGAGAATGCCAAGAATGTGAAAAGCTGTCATCAAGGAAAAGGGTGGCTACTTTGAAGAATCTCAAATATAAAATATATTTTGATTTGTTTAACACTTTTTTGGTTACTACATGATTCCATAAGTGTTATTTCATAGTTTAAGTCTATACTATTATTCTACAATGTAGAAAATTGTAAAAAAAATAAAAATAAAATCAAACAAGTAGGTGTGTCTAAACTTTTGACTGGTACTGTATATATATATATATATACAGCCAAAAAATATGTGTGGGATTGGAAATGATGCAGATATTTACACTGATAGAAGCCACAATCTATCTGCAACATTTGAGCTGATCTAACCCCCCTGACAAAAAGAAATTGTGTAGACTACATGACCAAAAGTATGTGGACACCTGCTCTTTGAACATATAATTCCAAAAATCATGGGCATTAATATGGAGTTGGTCCCCCATTTGCTGCTATAACAGCCTCAACTCTTCTGGGAAGGCTTTCCACTAGATGTTGGAACATTGCTGCGGGGACTTGCTTCCATTCAGCCATAAGAGCATTAGTGAGATCGGGCACTGATGTTGGGCGATTAGGCCTGGCTCGCAGTCTGCGTTCCAATTCATCCCAAAGGTGTTCGATGGGGTTGAGGTCAGGGCTCTGTGCAGGCCAGTCAAGTTCTTCCACACCAATCTCGGTAAACCATTTCTGTATGGACCTCGCTTTGTGCATGGGGCCATTGTCATGCTGAAACAGGAAAGGGCCTTCCCCAAACTGTTGCCACAAAGTTGGAAGCACAGAATCGTCTAGAATGTCATTGTATGCTGTAGCGTTAAGATTTCCCTTCACTGGAACTAAGGTGCCTAACCCGAACCATGAAAAACATCCCCAGACCATTATTCCTCCTCCACCAAACTTTACAGTTGGCACTATGCATTCGGTCAGGTAGCTTTCTCCTGGCATCCGCCAAAGCCAGATTCGTCCGTCAGACTGCCAGATGGTGAAGCGTGATTCATCACTCCAGAGAACGCGTTTCCACTGCTCCAGAGTCCAATGGCGGCGAGCTTTACACCACTCCAGCCGACGCTTGGCATTGCGCATGGTGATCTTAGGCTTGTGTGCGGCTGCTCGGCCATGGAAACCCATTTCATGAAGCTCCCGACGAACAGTTCTTGTGCTGACGTTGCTTCCAGAGGCAGTTTGAAACTCGGTAGTGAGTGTTGGAACGGAGGACAGATGATTTTTACTCGCTACGCGCCTCAGCACTCGAGCCTGCAGCCTGTACTCTCTCTCCTGGAGGATCTCCACTGGGTCCAGACCACGGGGCTTCTGGATGGGCGTGATGCGGTTCTGTTTCGAGCAACATTGTTGTTGACAATTTCGCATATTGTTTGCGTTAGTTTTGGCTGTAACCTGCACCAAATCTCCAGTGGTTTTCCTTCATAAGCTTGTTTTTCCATTATCTTTTTAAAAGGGAGGCTTTTTGTTTTGCAATTTTATTTCCATGATGGATCAAAAAACATGTTTTCTCGTGACTCCCTGTCCCTCTGCAAGCAGACATATGGTATTATAATTGGATTTTTAAGGCAACGTATGAATATCCTGTGTAATATAATATTTGTGTAATATCAAACAAATCAACTGCATTATACTTAAATACTTTCAACGTCAACGGTAAATGGCCTCTTTGGCTAGCTTTGCTACAGCATTTATAATGAGCGTTTGGATTCTAGCTAACAATGTGATGCATCCAAAATAGTTATTTTGCAAGACAACGAAATTATAATCCTCAGCGACTTTCAAGCAGAATCAAAAAATCATGTAAGCGTATTGAAACGTAATCTGGCTGTTGAATGGCGCAGATGGCAACAGATTCTTACTGCAGCCAAGATCAACGCGCATTACTGTGTGTAACGCTAAGTGCTTCATGTATGTAAAAAGGGTATATAGATCATGAAGAATCACAAATAAATATCTATCGGCACCTAAGTATCGTAATATTGTATCGTGGAGTCCTGGCAATTCCAGCCTGGTGCGTACCAAGATGAATCTCTATGTAGCCATCATCCGACAAATGGACTTTGGGTGTTCTCTGAGCTTTTGGGTTCTCGGTGTGGGCCAAATGACCCAAAATACCCAGTTGGTCTGAATAACTAAGATCCAATTCTCAAGGATAGCCTTTTTTGTAGTCCCATTTGAGTGATGTTTTGTGTTAATATGCACACCTGGCACAAATATACACAAGTAGGTTAGGGGAAAAAAGTAAGAAAATAAGACCCAGCACTGGATAGAACCTGAAAGCACAAGTTCACCATTCTCCTGAGTTAAGTTTATTTATTTTCCTGCTTCAGTCCAAGGTGGCTCATTTTTGTCAAGATAATAGCCAAGCATTCCTCAACTTAAGACAAAAGTGTGCGTGTAGGCAACAACACATCCGCCACACTTGACTCTCAACATGGGCCCCCCCAGGGGTTCGTGCTTAGTCCCCTCCTGTACTCCCTTGTTCAGCCACGACTGCATGGCCGAAAACACTCCATTAAAGAATATGGTCCCACTCCACACACCCAACACAGTCCCGAAGGCACGCAATGCCTCTTCCCCACAGGAACGCTGAAAAGATTTGGCAAAGGGCCTCTCAGATCCTCAAAAAGTTATACTGCTGCATCCATTGAGAAGCATCTTGGACTGGCTGCTCATCGCTTGGCATCCAAATGCAAGGCACTAAATAGGGTAGTGTGTAAGGCACAGTACATCACAGGGGCCGACATCCCTGGAATCCATGACCTTCTATGCCAGGCAGGGTAGAGGAAGCCTAGAAATGGTCAGACTCCAGCTACCCAAGTCATAGACTGTTCTTTTCTGGCTACTGCATGGGAAGTGGTACCAACAGCCAAGTTTGGAACCAACCAGGACCCTTAACAGGTTCTACCCCAAGCCATAAGACTGCTAAATAGTTACCATAGCTAACACAGACTGTCTGCATTGACCGCCCTTTCAGCACTAACTCCGACTCATCATATACACTGCTGCTACTTCATATTTATCCTGTTGCCTAGTCACTTTACCCCTACTTATTTTAACAATAGCTAGTCTACCTCAATTCCCGTACCCTGCAATTGACTCGGTAGGGTACCTCGTGTAATAGCCAGTAATCGTTACTCTTGTGTATATTTGGCTTATTCGTCATATTATTTTTTTATATTTTTCCTCCACATTGTTGGGAAGTTGTCTAACCTGTTCCGTTATGAGCACTTGATTTGTTGAAAGACACTACCTAAAGACTCTTGAAAATGATTACAAGGAGTGCCCGCCTTTGATAATACACCTATATCATAATAAATTATAAAATGGTATCTTTTATTAATAATTGCTTTACTAGGAATATAATAATTGCCCATAGATTGTTGGACGAAATATGCTCCAATGACAAAAAAATGTCTTCCAGTGTGTGGGATGAGACAGAATGAGGGAGTTCTTGCTTGAAACCTTTACACTCAGACGAGGTGATTCGGATGATGCGGCCCAGCAGGCAGCTGCATGCATAAGAGACCCCATACACTCCCGCAGAATAAACAACATAAAAGGGTAACAGCAACCATGATTTGTGTGGGTAAAGTTTGTCGACATATGACATTCATGTTATGAGACGATAAACGTTATAAGTCTAGGCTATTTAAACGATTGAGAGTGGAATATATTGTCGTTCCTCCTCACTAGATATTGTTATGTTAACAGTTATGCCAAGGAGTGATGCATTCTCTTTGGTGAGACAGTATAGCTTTGATAACTGTAAAAACCCTGCTACCGGCGACTGACGTTAAGCTAGCTAGCGCTTTTAGTAAAACACGGATATTTAGCTAAACTAGTGGGACATAGTTGCCGGTTGCAGTTGGTATCGTAACAATTGAATTACGGTAGCTAGCCTAATTAATTAAAGACTTCGTTAACTACTTGCTAAAATATTTAGTTATAGAAAGCTAACTAAACGCAACGTTATAAAAAAACAGTTAACGGATGCTAACCTAATGTGGGTGTACGGTGTAGTTAGAATAAGCTTGACCTGCTAGAAAGCTAAGCTATGTATAGTAACTCAGTTCCGTTTACAAACACAGGTTAGAAACAATTCACTCATGTGAGTGGCTAACAAATATTATTTTCTAGCTAACAATAAATGTGTATAAATGAAAACTAAAAAAACTAAGAAACACGCAGACAGTTTGGCTCAACGTTAGTAGTATACGGTCTCTACGCTAGCCGACATAGCTGTCGTAACAAAATGTATGGTGAGACATGCGTTATGTTTTGCTGACTTTGAGAGATCACGCAAGAGAGTAAAATTATATAATTTCTTATCAGTTGATTGATTCCAACTGCATCCCGTACCCGCTCTACTAGTTACTAGAAGTTTACAACAACCTTCATTATTTCACTCTGCCGCCACGTTCTGCAGCAGAGACACAGACTGATAAATGTTTCAGTCTGAGGCCTAACGTTACCTTTCCAACCGACTAAAGCAAAAGAATTAGACGATTAATTAGTATCATAATCTGTAAGGATTACATCGACGAAGTATTAAAATACAAATTAAACTTGAATCTGTTATTACATTGAAATCACCCTTCGCCGAATAGGTCTTCGATTTCCCAACGCTAAGCCAGATAACAAAGAGGCGACCTAGCCTGTTTAGCATTTTTTTCTCTCACCACCCCCAATTCTCGTCTGATTGTATCGCCAAGCGGAACGGACTCAACTACAGCAACCGTAATTACAAGAGGCCCCCCCCTAACGTTCATCCCACATGAACGACTGGAAAATCAACGCATGCCCAGTCTAGCCCCATTGCAGAGAACAGAAACAAAAAATTTGCGCGACGAAGTATGTCGAGTGGGGGATGGGTGTACAAATTTATTACATGTAAAATAAGATATGAGGATCTTGTTGATAGTAGTCATTGACAATAAATAAATCACATTGAGCTCCGTTTACATCACATTTTCCCCTGAATAAAATGTGCAATGTCTAAAAAGCTATTTGCCGGATATCCACACTAGCTTTTTTTTATTTAAGCTAGGCAAGTCAGTTTAGAACAAATTTCTTTTTACAATGACGGCCGAACACCGGACGACAACTGGGGCCTATTGTGCCAGCCGTATGGGACTCCCAATCACAGCCAGTTGTGATAGCAGCCTGGATTTGAACAAGGGTGTCTGTAGTGACGGCCTCTAGCACTGAGATGTAGTGCCTTAGACCGCTGCGCAACTCGGCTCGCACCTCAGTAGATGGGTAAGTATATGGCCTGGTCCTTCAGTCAAATGAACTTGTGCGAGAATGGATACTATAAAGACACAGAAGAGCATTGTCTAGAATAACCCCAGAGCTGCAAACTAGAAAGTAAACATGAATCTTAGGGCTTAGGCTTTATTCCCAAGCTGATCTAAACTATGTGTGTTATTGTTAACGGAACATATAATGGTTGCATAATTTATTTTTTAAGCCACATGGGGCTACCTGTTAGGTGATCAATGTAACCTAATGAATCACAACCTTTTCAGTATTTGGGAGCACGGACTGTAGGCCGCTTATATTGGCCTAATTTTTGACTGTTGTGATTTGTGAATTCCAACCTGTATGTAGGTCTGTTATAGCCATTTTGGCATTGCACAAGCCCCATCACAGGCAAGGCTCTATCCATATCAAGTACGAGACAAACAAAATATTAAGTGTTGGCTATTAAGTGTTTGTCTTGAGCGCAAAGCCAAGGGGTCCCAAATGGTCAAGACTATCTATAGCCTCATTTTACTGCCGAGAATCTGTTTTCTCTAGTAGCCACTTCATTTGGCTTACTTCAACTATTTTGTTTACAATGTATTAGAGGCTTATTTAGAGCCTGGGTGAGCTAGGGTCTCTTTTTAAAGGAGGCTATATAAAAACATAAATAAAACACAAATAGAATCCTACAATGGATTATCCGGCAAGACACAGTACCAAGAAATTATAGGCCTACTTGCAATGCTACAAGTTCGATGGCCCATTGTTTTATTTTGGATAGGCCTAAATTAAACATTGAATCGATTTAAAAATATAGGCAACTTGGAATTTAGATACTTTTGACATACACACCATGGATTTCAATAAACAAACAGATAAGAGCTGTTCTAATTCTCTTCTGATTTAGTTCCTATTGCAAACTCAGATCATAAGAATGGATGACCATATCTGACTGACATGGGGCCTGAACTGAATGAAGGATGATTAATGTTGAAATATGTTGAATGAGTTGCAGCCATCGTGCGGCATGCTCTGCTACTTTAATTTGGCTAGTAGGGCAAATAGGGCCTAGATTAGGGTATATGAGTAGTGGTGGCAATGCTCGCAGAAGGCATCTCTGAGGCTGAAGGGGTGCGTTTTCGCAAGGCGGCATAGTGCTGTGGTGATTTTGCATGGAGATCACAAGCTCTTCAACTGGGGGCAGCAGTTTTTCACAATGGGAGCGAATAGCTACAACGGAGACTACTTAAGACCACTGCACAGAGTTATTTGTAAAAGTGTGGGAATAGATCCAAACATCTATATTTCATTATTCCTGTATTCTACTGGTTATGAATGGCAGACAGAGAATGGGATGGGTGCAGTACTATTAGTGCAATTGTTGATAAGGTGCGTGCATGGGATGTCCACGATCACCCAGAGGATTGCCCAAGCTGTAGGAATTCCCTAGCTGACTGAAAACTTCACTGTTGTAGGCATAATACGGCTAGTGTTATCTAGACCGCGCTGGCAAAATCAATCGCATGAACATTAGGCTACTGAAATGTGAAGTAAACTCAAGAACTGAGTAAGAGAATGGAGACTTAACTTGAAACATGCAGGAAATCTCTTCGGTTTCGTCCGTGCTTTCAATTTATTTATTTTTGTAACAACTGTGTTTGCTTGTTCGGTGTAAGACTCCTCACAGGCTGTTTGGTGTATCGTTTTTTTTTTGACGGTGAGATGAAAACTGCCCTAACTCTGAAAGGTATTCATTTGATGTCAAAATTGCCAACACAAGATTTGTTCAGCTAATG
The DNA here is from genome assembly GCF_002910315.2 of Salvelinus sp. IW2-2015. Taxonomy (NCBI): domain Eukaryota; kingdom Metazoa; phylum Chordata; class Actinopteri; order Salmoniformes; family Salmonidae; genus Salvelinus; species Salvelinus sp. IW2-2015. The sequence continues at coordinate 905,498 of NC_036860.1, forward strand.
TTAGTCCGTATCGTAATAAACATGGTGTTTACTATGTTCACGAGATTAAATTTCACAGTTTAACGTTTTACGACATGGCTTTTCTTACCATCCTAACAATTATGGTATGGATTTTCTTACGATCCTAACGATACGTTATGTTCTTTTGGGTTGGGCAGCCTATCTGGGGCTCCCATAGAAAAAACTGCGCGACATTTACCCTGGATCTCCTCTGCAGTAGCACTGCTGGCTAATTTTGAAAATCAGTTTAATCATCAATCAATAATATCTTAGCAAAAAATTTATATTTAATTTCAATCTGTTGAAACACTTGAGAATAGAAAGGTCCGACTTTGTGAAACATCACAGTAACAGTTGAAAATATATGGGCAAATAACATCACAACTGGATGGTGTTCAGAGATGGATGGGAGGGGTTGAGAGGAGCTGAAGGGTGGGATGAAAAAATAGAGCAAAAAAACAAGTAAACTAAAGTAAAATGTATTGTGTCCGTAACAATGTAACAAGGATATAGATGTTAAGCCTGTAAGTAAAAAGCTAAAGTGTTGTTGTCCATTAGTTTTAATCCCAATTAGGGGAGGGTGTAGGCGGTTTATGGAAAATAATAATGGACATAAGTTAATATAACAAAATTCAAGGGTTTTTCTTTATTTTACTATTCATTTAGAATAATAGTGAAACATCAAAAACTATGAAATAACACATGAAATCCATGGTAGTAAACCAAAAAGTGGTTAAACAAAATAAAAATTATGTAATAATTTTTCATGAGTACAAACGGGCACCTTCTGCCTTGATGACAGTTTACAGCAGCTCTATCTTGGCATCTCTTCTCCTCTTCTCCTGAGGATATCCTGAGGGCCCCTGTTGTGGGTGGGAGTGTCCAGAGGCTGGGGGACCTGGGCTGGGTCCCATCATGCTATGAGCAGAGCCTGGGGAAGGGCTGGGGCCCATGGCTCCTGGAGAAGGCCCCGGTCTTGGAGACGGGCCCAGCCTAGGCGTCCCTCCCATGGGGGGGTCCGGGGTGGACATTTCTCAGGTGAGCCCGAGAATGTGACAGCGCCAAGCTCCACTCTGCAGAGGACAAACGACAGATGAGATACTGACCACTATTTACAACAAACCAACCCAGCAGTGGGGACTAAAATGGTATGTGTACTAGTGATGGGGGGGATTGATACCGTTACATATCGGGATACTGTTGACGATATATTGTATCGTTTTGACAATATTGCAATATAGTTGGCTGTACCTAGGGTTGCAAACTTTCTGGTAAATTTCCAGAATTTTTAAGCCCTGGAATTTGGGGAATTTTGCTTAAATTCATCAAAAAAGTTTGCTTAAAACAGTGAACCTTTTTTGTGGGATACATGGCAATTCTAGGTCTTGTGGCATATTTTGGTTAACCTATCCCCAATTCAATGGAATTGCAACCCTCTGCATGCACAGTGCATTCTTCCATCACATGTACAGCTGATTCTCAAGATCTTGCACACTAATGAGATGCTATTCAGCCCACACTACTACACTGTCTGAGCTAAGGACTACATGTTTTCTGGTAAGTTTTGAATACAATATTGGGTGGGGTGATTTTTTTTGTTTGTTAACTAGTAAATTGTAGCCTACAGAAAAGTGTGTTTAAATCATTTCTAACTTGTTAACAATTTCTGCTAGTTAGTTTTTGCTACCATGTGGGATTTAGCTTGCTTGAGCCTGCTAACTGAGGAGTGTTAATTCACCTGTTTCCATACATGTTTCATTTTAAAACATTTATCTTACAAAATGAGTTATTTAATCTAACTGCTTAACTATTTATCTGTACATGGAATTGTATTTGATTTTTTAAACCATTTTTTCCCTAATCTTTACAGGAAAATGCCACGGGCACCATCTGATGTGTGGAGACATTTCACTGCAGCTAACGTAGAAGGAAAAGTTGTGTACATTTGCAAATACTTGGCCAAATCATATGTGAAGAATGCAACAAAGATGCAGAATCATCTGGCCAAGTGCATTCGGCCAACTGGTTCACCTCTGATGCTCACAGGCAATGTGTATTGGAAGAGATTTCTGAATGTTCTTCGCCCAGCATACACCCCTCCAACCAGACATGCTTTATCTACTCATTTGCTGGATGTAGAGTTCAACAGAGTTCAAGTCAAGATCAATCAAAGCATAGAGAAAGCAGACTGTATTGCAATAATCTCTGATGGGTGGTTGAATGTTCGTGGCCAAGGAATAATTAACTACATCATCTCCACCCCTCAATCAGTATTCTACAAGAGCACAGACACAAGAGACAACAGACACACCAGTCTCTACATTGCAGATGAGCGGTCATCAATGACCTTGGACAACAGAAGGTATTTGCACTGGTGACATACAATGCTGCAAACATGAAGGCTACTTGGTCTAAAGTGTAGGAGTCCTACCCTCACATCACACCCATTGGCTGTGCTGCTCATGCATTGAATCTGCTCCTCAAGGACATCATGGCACTGAAAACAATGGATACACTCTACAAGAGAGCCAAGGAAATGGTTAGATATGTGAAGGGTCATCAAGTTATAGCAGCAATCTATCTCACCAAGCAAAGTGAGAAGAATAAGAGCACCACATTGAAGCTGCCCAGCAACACCCGTTTGGGTGGTGTTGTCATCATGTTTGACAGTCTCCTGAAGGGGAAGGAGTCTCTCCAAGAAAGGGCCATATCATAGTCTGCCGATATGGACAGCCCCATCAAGAGGATCCTCCTGGATGATGTATTTTGGGAGAGAGTGGTAAGCAGTCTGAAACATATAGCAGGATTGAGGGAGACAATGCCATCCTGTCTGATGTTCAGACTCTGCTTGCAGATGTAAGAGAAGAAATCCGTACTGCCCTGCCCACTTCACTGTTGCTCCAAGCAGAGGACACTGCAGTTCTGAAATACATGAAAAAGCATGAAGACTTCTGCCTGAAGCCCATACACGCCGCAGCGTACATGTATGCTGCCAAGAGCATCCTGTCTGGTGCAGAGATCAACAAGGCCTATGGTGTCTTCACTACCGTGTCTCGCCACCTTGGCCTGGATGAGGGCAAGGTTCTTGGCAGTCTGGCGAAGTACACTTCCAAGCAAGGGCTTTGGGATGCAGATGCAATATGACATTCGTGRCAACATATCTCATTAGCCACCTGGTGGAAGGGACTTTGTGGATCTGAGGCTCTTTCCCCTGTTGCCTACATTATCCTCCAAATCCCACAAACAGCCGCKGCCTCGGAGCGCAACTGGTCCTTGTTTGGAAACACACACAACAAAGCACGCAACAGGCTGACCAATACATGGGTTGAAACAGGCAAATTTGAGGCTTTTTGAGTCTGACAATGAGCCATCCTCAACAAGGTTGGAAAGTGACAGTGAAGATGAGGCCTCAGAGTCTGATGTTCAAGAGGTGGACATTGAGGAGGTCCAGGGAGAAGACATGGAAGCCTGAGAGGAAGACAACCAAAGCTTTAGTTTCATTTTAAAGATGTATGTTGAAAACGTTTTTGGGAGATGCGATGGATCATTGGGGATCATTCAATATTCCCTTTCTTTTGTTGTTCATCCCATGTGAAGAGTCAACTCATTTAATTAAAGTTCAATTCGTAACAATTTTTATTATTATTTATATTGGAAGGATTTAATAATTTGCAATTATGTCTACTTATAAAAAGGTAAAAGGTTTATGTTTGTCTCCATATATGGTAAATATTTCCAAAGCAAAAAACATCTCCATTTAAATGGTATTAATATTAATTTGCATATTCCCATTAATTCCCAAGGAAAGTATCCACCTCTGAATATTCCCCATAATGTGCAACTCTAGACACACCTACTCATTCAAGAGTTTTCCTTTATTTTGTACTATTTTCTACATTGTAGAATAATAGTGAAGACATCAAAACTATGAATTAACACACATGGAATCATGTAATAACCAAAAAAAAGTGTTAAACAAATATAAAATATATTTTATATTTGAGATTCTTCTAAGTAGCCACCCTTTGCCTTGACAGCTTTGCACACTCTTGGCATTCTCTCAACCAAAATTCACCAACGCAACACATACCTTTGTCTCATGCCCTTCTGCACACCTAGGAACCTCCCTCCTACACTGCTGCCACATGCCCATTAGCTTGACACACCTGTAACGTTAACATCGTAATGTATTCGTTACAAAAGCTCAGACAGGGATAACTGATATAACATCACTTTGCCGGGCAAAGACTCAACATCAAAAGAACAACGACTCCTCTGTTTCTCCACTCAAGCCACACAGTTTGCGTCGCACCAAACGAAGAGCATCACAAACACCGGGAATCTTCCCCTGGCTTCAGATTGTCCACTTTCACATTTACCGCTACCCCAGTAATCACTCCTTTTAATGGCGCCCTATACTTGAGAGCAAAACAATTAACATATCCTGTCCTCAGACGTTTGACGCGGAGCGCCTGTTTCATCTGACCAACAGAAACGCAAACAATCACAAGACCACTTCGGGTTACCTTCACCGATTACACACCACCCAACTCAATTTTCACCCACCCTGAAACCACAAATGGATCAGCCAAAAGGCAAGGGTCCACTTTTTCCCTAATTTCACTCCTACGGTCACATACTCATCTTTATCCTGACCCTCCGTGTAATCCTCGGGCTCCGAGAACTTCACCACACCTACCACCTGATACTTCGCCCTTATTCACTTTCATTTCTCCTGTCTTCYATCCGGTGTACAGATCACACTTTCTACCATTCTTCAACAAACCATCTCCCTTTTGACCAATTCAAGATCACCTTTCTCTGTTTCCTTCCATTCATCCTCCGTAATCCAAGTATGTCTCCTGATAAATCTAGGACGCCATTCCTCGTTCGCTCCAGCCCTCCGCATCCTGCACACACTTTTCAAGTTTGATCACCCCAAACATTATCCCTTACCAAAGATAATGGTAACTCCTTATCGGTCATCGAGGCCGTTAACACTTTCAAAACTCGCAAAGATCTACAGTATTGCAGCGCGTGAGGCACCTAATGTGGTGTATAGCTTGACTAGAAAGCTAGCTAGCAGCAAAACAACCTCCGTTTACAACATAGTAACACGCTATATTTGTTTGAGGTCAGAAACCATTCACCCATGTGATGGGCTACATTTCAAACATTGTTTTCTACATAATAAATGCGAATAAACTGGAACACTGCCAGACAATTGGCCAACGTTAGCTAATGTTATGGTCTCTGCTAGCCGACCATGCTGTCTTAACAAAATGTATGGTGCGAATGACGTTGTTTTGCTGATTTGAGAGATGCCGCAAGAGTATTTTTTTTTATTTCAGTTGATTGATCCAACCTGCATCCCGTACCCCTGCTCTAGTTAACTAGATACGTTTACCAAAAACATGTATTCATTTCAGTCTGCCGCCACTGTCTGCAGAGAGACAGACGAGTAATGTCAGTCCTGACTACCGTTCCTTCCCAACCCGACGATAACCAAAAGCTATTAGAAAGTTTAATTACGTATCATTAATCTGAACAAGGATAACATCGACGAAGTATTGAAAATAAAACACCTGAATCTGACTTACATTGAAATCACCCTTCGCGAGTAGGTCCTTTCGAAGTATGTCGATGTGGGGGATGGGTGTACAAATTATTACATGTAGTAAAATAAGATCATGAGGCATCATTGTTGATAGTAGTCATTGACAATAATAATAATAATAATAGCAATTGAGCTCTGTTTACATGCATTTTTCTATCTGAATAAAATGTGCAATGTCAAAAAAACATTGACCGTTATCAACACTAGCTATATTGACTCGTTTAATAACCACAACCAAAGGTGTGTTTTGTAGATTGGAATATGTACCAGTCCGCTTTACAGTAAAACAAAATATAATAATACAGGTTATTGAAATGAAATGCATAGGGACTAGATAGAACCACTGAGTGAACTGGGTAGTGGTGGATAGTCGACTCCAAAATAATCGATTCCTCGACTCCTTGCCTGTCGACTCCCTTTTCTTGGTGTCAAGCTTCGACTCCTAAGATTCAGTATTTTTGCAATGGGGGAAACTATTACCCGTAGAACACAAACTCGCATCTCAAAGCAGGATCCCCGCTGAACTTTTTGTAAATGGTAAATTCACTTTCTCACCCATATACACAATCAAATGTGTATATACCGTTCAGCAGCTCAAATCATCCGGATGTGGGGCATTGTTATTCGGAAGGACGTCATGCTTGGATCGCCAAAATAATGGTTATGATAACACTTCATCAATATAAATATTATGGGGAGACCTATATTTTTGTCAACGCACATACTTGGATAATAATTACAAAACTAACGTCTCTAGTAATACCTGTCCGAATAGGGCTATAACAGGTCAAAGAATAGGCTTATCAGCACCGAGTGCGCAGTATCATCGCATGGGATCCGTGGAGGTTGCACACGGCAGAAATATCACTGAAATATTATAGATGTAACTTCTTACACATCACCTTCTATATTCAAACAAAATAGTCCTTTAATATGCAACTGGGAGGCATCATGCTCTTGCCAGTCCTCTGAAACGCAAATATATTCTTCCCAGTAGGACTGCAATAATGAGGTTGTGCGTATGTGTGTGTGCATCCGTTTCAGCGTGTTTTTGGAGTTGAGCAAGAGTCAGAGTCAAGTAAGTGGCGACTCATTTCGAGAGTTGGAGCCGACTCCAAAAATCCTGAAGTCGCGCACCACTGGAACCGCGTTCATCAGGACAAAACTTTTTTTATTGTTTTATTTAACCTTTAACTAGGCAAGTCAGTTAAGAACAAATTCTCATTGACAATGACGGTCTACCGAAAGGCCTCCTGCGGGGACGGGCCCTGGGATTAAAAATACAAAATAAATACAATATAAATATAGGACAAAACACACATCACAACAAGAGAGACAACACAACACTACATAAAGGGAGACCTAAGACAGCAACACATGACAACACAGCATGGTAGCAGCACAAAACATGGTACAAACATTATTGGGCACAGACAACAGCACAAAGGGAAAGAAGGTAGAGACTACAATACATCACACAAAGCAGCCACAACTGTCAGTAAGTGTCCATGATTGAGTCTTTGAATGAAGAGCTTGAGATAAAACTGTCCAGTTTAAGTGTTTGTTGTAGCTTGTTCCAGTCAAAATTTTGGCCAACGTTCAGATAGAAATGTATGATGTAGAACAAACATAGCTACCTCTTTATTGTATAGAATCAGGTCTGCTCTAGTCATGGCATTTCTATCTGCAACGTTTTTGTAATGAACATGGCCTGCTCACAGGAGGGTAAGGGTTACCCGTTTATCACCGGTTTTATTATGAACCAATAGTATCTTGACATGTAGCATTTTAACCAATTGAATGATAATGCACATTAAGGGTCGATGAGGAAAGCAACGCCCCCTCCAACATCAGACCCGTCCCTTTCAATGAATAGCACTGTCAATGTGTTTGCCACAGTCATATCACACACATTCATATCAGACAATAGTGAAATACCATAAAAACAAGGGTGTCATTAACTTGTTTGTAGATGTGTAGGCTATTCTTATAATACATTTRCATTGTTGCACACCTTGATTTAGGCCTAGGTGGTTTTACTATTCTTTGTGTTGGGGAATTTTCTGTTCTTATTTATTTTAATTGTATCTAATTTATTGTATTTATTTTCCTTAATGTCCTTGTCTCTTGTCCAATTGAGCTTTTAGTATTTGGCATCCTTAATATACAAAAACAGTGATTGCTGCTCTTAACCAAAAACTCAATCATGGCTTCTTGGCTGGAGAGTTGCTGGCTGGCTGCGTGACGTCTCGCTGAGCCAGCTTAGAGGGTGAGGTCAGGTCTCTCTCAGTTTCTTTAAGCTCCGGAACCCAGTCTCACCTTCAAAGTCCCAGAGCCTATTTACCATGCTAGGAGGGAAGAAGGTTCCAGAAGAAAGTGTTTCGGGTGGGCCACGGAAAGGAGATGACCCTCCGCTGGTTGTCCACCCAACTTTGGAGACACCGTGTGATGGGTCTCCTGATGGCTTTGTGTGTCACCTTGTTACTCATGCTCCTGGCTACTCAGTCATTGCAGCATCCAAGGTAAGGGACAGTCTGTCTCTCTCTTTCTCCCCACACCATTATGCACTCTCTGTAGCTGTAGGTGGTGGTAAAACTAATAGATTTAGCTCAGTGGTTATTGTGAAAATGTACCAGAGAAACACTACATATATTTGTGTAAATGCATTACAGATTAAAACACCTTTTAAATACAGAATTGATTAATGAGGAGTTCTTTGTCATGGCATACAGCTAAGCTGCATAAGTTCTGTTGAGACTTTGTTTACCTAGATGTCTGTTGAAATCCTCTTTCTTATTTCGAAAGCCACTATGGTGGGCACAAGGGCCATAAGGTGGATGAGAGGGGAGCACTTTCCAGCAATGCTCCTCCAAACACCCCCGTCCCATCCCACACTGCCCCTAACAGGAGATAGTAGTCGTGCCCATACCTGTCTGGGTAGCTGAACTGGTATGCGTAATAGGGGAAGGCGAAAGTGAGGTTCTCCTTCTCCCCAAGGCGGAACATCAGATTCTGGACAGTGCTGCTTCCAGTCTTGTGTGTTTTGAGGAAAGCTACAGGTGGAGGGCTCCTCCTTGTCCTCATAAAGGTGTACCCATTGGGGTCTCTTTGATGCTGCAGATTGGGTGTTCGAACCTCCTTCCTCCTGTAAGATACGGTTACCTCTATTCATCTGATGAGTAGATATGTTCTATTGCAATGTTCAGATTATCAAKTTTACTGTCAGGTCTCTGGTACATTTGGAGCCCCTCCATTTGGTGGATATTAACTGCAGATAACTTTCACTGCTTTAACATGTTTAACCTTCCTTATGGCTCCAGGTTCCGAGCAGACTTTGTAGATGAGCTGCSACCGGGTTCCTCTCAGTTCGACATGCTCTGCAGCCACATGCGGCTGGACCTGGGACAGCTGAAACAGGTGATGCCCAAGAACACTATCTACATTACCCTGCTGCGTGATCCTCTACAGACATTTGAGTCCGTTTTCAGCTACTACACTTCCACTGTACCTSCCTTCACTCTAGCCAAAAAGGCAGCTGACAGGAAGTCAGCCCTCTCAGTCTTCCTGGAGGCCCCAGAGTCCTACTGGGACCCTACAGAACTGGGAATGGCCTAGCCAGGAACCCTATGAGCTTTGACTTGGGCCTCAGCAGCCAAGAGTGTTASACATCCTGGCCCATGGAACTGACTCAGCTGGAGGAGGCCTTCCAGCTGGTGATGATCGCTGAGCACTTTGATGAGTCTCTGGTTCTCCTGGGGGCTCTGCTGCAGCTGGAGCCTGAGGAGCTGGCCTATGTGCACCTGAACGTCTGCGCCCCCTCGGACATCACCCCGATAGAGGAGGACACCAAGGCCAGGCTCTGGGCCTGGAACAGTCTGGATGTGCTGCTCTACAACTTATTTCTGCAGGTGTTCTGGGAGAAAGCTGAGCAGTATGGCCTGGGGAGACTGAAAAGGGAGGTGGCCCTACTGAGGGCCTCCACACAGAGGCTCAGACAGAAGTGTGTGGCCAGAGYAGGAGTSCCCCCTGGTGAGCTGGAGGACCTGGTCAGGCCCTGGCAGACCGACACAGTCACCATCCTGGGATACGAGGTACGAGGGAACCTGACTCTGCAGGAAGAGGGGCTCTGTGTGCGACTAGTGCTGCCTGAGCTACAGTACCATTCTCACCTGTATTTCCAGCAGTATGGCGATGACATGAGGTCCATACCTACAGACTAATGTGCAGCACTTTCCCTTTTAGATTCTACACCGCTCAAAATGTCTGCTTTTGATGTATTTTTCCAATAAACCAGAAATACTAACATTGTTAGGTCTCTTTCCAAATGTATTTTTATTTTTTAAATGTGGATCTTGTTAAAATACTATAACAACCTTAATTCAACTCCTAGWGACCTAATCAAGAGATGTTAGCCTCTTGGGGAAGCTAAAAGAGGCATAGTTCAGCCATAATCCAAGAGGAAGTGGCGTATCTCTTTACTAGAAGCTTGAGGACATTATTTTAGCTATAATCGTTACATTTTTCAGTAAAATTTTCAGATTTTTTGGGGTGGGGAGAAAACTGAAGAGGGGTATCAAACAAATGTATTTATAGACCTTTTTACATCAGCAGGTCAAAGTGCTATACAGAAACCCTGCCTAAAACCCCAAATAACAAGCAATGCAGGGTATCCGTTAAACATGTAATTCAAATTTGTATGGCCTAAACTAAATCAGTCTGAAGTTGAGTGATTTTTTTTACTGAGCTTTTATTGAGTGCATTGTGCCACTCATTTTCCATTAATTCTGAAAACAGGGCAAATGCAACCCCATATTGCTCAGAATGTGCCTCTTAATTGAAATTATTTTAAACTCTCCCCACTCAACCACATAAAACCAACACATCTCTAAGAAGATAKATTTATTCCTTCAACGGTTCCATGTGCACGTCACACGGTCTAAGGAATCCAATTTCCMAATCCATTCACAGAGCAGACATCCTGTCACATAACGTCAAACAGCAGCTCAGAGCCCAGATTGTCTTGAGTCTAATGCTGGACAAAGTAGTTCAACAAAAGGTTGTAGTGGAGAGGACTATGGGATGAGCAGCCTATCTACACAATTATGAAATAGGGTCAGTTAGTGTCTTTCAGCCAGGCAGAGAGTCACCCATGACTTCATGTAGAATAGTAAACAACGAAGTTGAAGGCAGGTTATTTAACGTAAGAACCTCAAAACCATACTAATATCAAAACCTTAAAATTAAAAACAATTAAACAAAAACCTTCATTTAAAAAATATTGTTACATTCATAAAAACACATCCCCTTAAAACAAATAATTAGCCCAAACTAATAAATACACAAGAATAGTGTCATTGGCCTGTTCTATTCAGCAACACCTCACCCAGCCTGGGTATTGCCTGTGGAGGTTGGGGATAAAGGCTAATGCTGGAGCATGTCCCCCGTCAGTAGCTGCCACTGATAAAGCTCAGTTCAGTAACCGTGTGTATGAGTTGGTATGTGAATTATGTTCCCTGCTGGCCACATTAAGTCAGTCTGTTCACAGCACCCTTAGCGGAGTTGCCAACAACCGGATGTTCCGGTTTTCAGGGATACAGCTAATTCAACCGAGCTTAGAACTTATGCCTGCTACGTTAGTTCACAATAACACAAACTCATCCATGCTGTTGCTGTTATTGGTCCTTCTCAGCCTCGCCTTGTCCTTGGTCAAGATGTGGGTGACAGAGTTTGGGGGTGCATCGCTCTCATCCTCCTGCCCCCCATCCTGCCCCTGACCCTCTGCAATGGTGAAGATGGGGTACTTTTCTGTTGATGATGAGAGAGCCTGGGGAAGAGAAAGATCAATTAGAGAACCATCTCTAGGAGAGCTCTTATTTTTCCCCTCATCTCAATTTAACCATTAACCAATGACTGTATTACTGACATACTGTAAAAGCAATAATGTACTTGGCTCCTTGCAACTAAAACATGTTCTGCACCAGTTATACAGCATACTCTTCATATARGCATATTTGATCTCAAGAGTCAACAGCATCTTGTCCAAGGTTCAAATCCATAGCCAGCCTATGCCCCTGACATGGACACCACAAATAAAATCAAGTTGGTCACATGCACAGGATACCAGGTGTAAACGGTACAGTGAAATGCTTACTTGCAAGCTTTCCTCAACAGTGCAATACACATTTATAAAAAGAAAACAAAATAAGTAATACAAAGTAGTAACAAAATAACKATTTTAATATTTGGGATTTTTATGTTTGGAAATATATACACAAAAATAATATATAGTATAGCTTAGATAAATAGTAGCAGCAATAGTGCCTGTGTGCCCCACATACCGTGCTAACAGCTGAGCACAGTAACTCAAATTCCTTCTGGCTCTTGGCATAGAAGCCTATAGTGCAGCTGGGATCCATGCGACTGAAGGAGATCTTCCTGGGACACTTACAGTGAAATGACTGCAGGGGGAGTGGAGAGGAGAAGAAGGCCCCATTAAGGCGAGAGATGGTGGCGTCAGGGTAGGCCAGTTTCTAGACCGAGATTTTATCTTGATTGTATCACGAAAGCGTGGCCAACAGGCACAGACAGGTCGGTAAATAAGTGTGTTATACTGCTAGACCGAGATACAATCTTGGTCTAGGACCTGTGCTAGTGTCATGGATATAGAATAATGTATAGGGTTTGCAAACAACACAGACAGCCAAAACAGGAAAAGAGCGCCTTCCATTACCTCTAAGGGGAAGTTATCCTGTGTGATATCTACTGTGGACTGGCTGTAGTGGGGGTCCAAGTACAGCAGCTGTTCGTCTAGCACAGGAGACATGAGCATGGTCAGAGTGAGGGTACAAGGACTGTAAAATTACAGAATGACAACAGAAAGACCATACACCTACCTTGGTACCCAACAAAGAACAGAGAATGCTTGGGTTTGCCACCAATGATTCCAATGCAGCATTCTAACCTCAGGAGATTCTATGGAAAGAAAAACACAAGAATGGTTTACCAATCTCTCACTGTGTTTTGTGGTTGTCAGTGTCTGTGTGCATGTCTCTAGCATGTTACTCTGACTTGACACATACTTTGACACATTTGATGTAGGTGGGGTTGAGGACTTCTCCTCCCAGGCGCACAGGGACCAGGATGATGACAGACTTCCAGGCTGGACTGGGTCCTGTGGAGACCTCAGATAGAGGTCTCTCACACAGCCTCACCACGTCATCTATGTACACTACACAGGGACCACATAATGATACKACCTATTACTATAGTCTGATGGGCACCCTGCCAAATAGTGAGAATGAGATAACAAGGGAACACTCACCAGTGCAGTCCTGTGCTACATACACTGTCAGATTGGACACCTCTGCTGATGCTGCGTCAACAGCCTTACTAAAACAAACAGACACCCTACATCACTAAGGGAAGATGTATTGTATGGAATGCAGATGGCTGGGGGGGGGGCAGGTTTAGCTTCTAAGTTCTCACCGAAGTATGTGTGCTACGATGGAGGGGCCGTACCAGTCCCCTGCCTTCTTCCCTGAGCTTTACCAGTCCCCTGCCTTCTTCCCTGAGCTTGTGCCCTGTTCCACCAGCTGGTGCAGCCCGAACGGGGCGATGGGATGGTCCCCAAACCAGGACACCACCCGTCTGTGAGTGACCTCAGTCCGACTCTCCAGGAAGGACACTATGCTCTTCCTCCTTCCCTTCTTAAGTCCACCTCTGGACCCAAGGAGCGAGACTCCTGTACCTCTATGTCATCTTTGGACACATGTTAGGCAGAGAGCCAGGTCCAGCCTGGCAACAATAGAGAGAAGGACAAGGCTAAGTAGTGATAAAACTGTAGTAGTGTGTTTACTCAGGAGATACTTTGAGATGCTGCTGGAAACATGTACCTGTATGTATGTATATGTGTGTGTGTGTGTGTTGTGTATGTATATGTTATGTGTGTGTGTGTGTGTTTAGCTGGCTAATAGTTGTCCCTTTCGCCTATCGTCTTTGTATCTAAGATAAATTGGTGTAGGCTTAGAGTTGGTTTTGAAGTAACTTATTCGGTTAACTAGCCAGCTATTTTCGTCCACGCCCTGCGCTGCGTCTCCTACTAGTCAACACTGCTAGCTACCCTGGCCTAGTTTAGCCACTCTACCGAATAGCAGCACTGTAGAAACTCAACACTACAACTTACATTACAAGCGGAACGACTTGATTACGTGTGGTTAGGCTAGGCTACATAGTTGTCTTTGCTGTCATTGTATCCAAGATAATTGTGTAGTTTTTGAGAAATTGTCGAGGTTTCACTAGCCAGCTACACGTTCAAACACAAAGTCAACAACGCAGCCATGCAGCCAGCCTACTCACCGCCAGCACGTCCTATATCAATTTTAGTGCAATAAGATTTTTATTTTTTTGCAACGGTAAACTTAATTCCTGAACACAGTGTAGTCCACTTGTCATTCTAATCTCTTTTACATTAGCGTAGCCTCTTCTGTAGCCTGTCCACTATGTGTCTGTCTATCCCTCTTCTCTCCTCTCTGCACAGACCATACCTTAATCGCCACACCGCGTGGCCGCGCCAATTCTAACCTGGTGGTTCCAGCGCGCACGATCCCCACGTGGAGTTCCAGGTTCCGGCAGCCTCTTGAAACTGGCTCGATCTGCGGCAACAAGGCAGAGTTCATCTCAGCCTATGGCGTCCCTCCAGTCCTCGACTCTTGGCACTGACAGGAAAACATGGGATTACCACTGGGCAAACACTGCTACCCCTACTGCTCTCGCCTCGTCTGCCCCCCCGGTGTTCCTCGCACACCCGAGAGCTTCTGGTCAGCGGGGCGGTGGCACTGGGATCCTTCATCTCTTCCCAAGTGGACATTCTCTCCCCCTGACCATCTGTCATCGCCTCCTTTGCAATTCCATGCTGCCACAGTTACCAGCACTTTCCAAGCTAACATCCTTATTCATTTATCGCCCTCCAGTTCCTCTTGGAGGAGATTCATCAATGAGCTTCAGAGCGCCTGAAAAGCTTCTTTCCTGAGGATGGCTCAACCTTCTCACAGTCCTGGTGACTTTTAATCCTCCCCACGATTCTACCTTTGACCTCATTCCTCTCTTGCCTCCTCTCTTCCACTCCTCTCCTTTTTTGACGATCACCCTTCACCTGTCCCCTCATACAAGCCAGGCATACGTTGACCTCATCGTTTACTAGATGCTGTTCATTCCACTAATCTCCTGGAAAACAACTCCCTCAAGTCCTCCGACACTCCTTGTATCCTTTTCCATTCGCTACTCATTAAACACTTCCCACACTGCCCTATCGGATGGATTCGCCGTCCAACCTTCGTTCTCTTCCCTTACCGACTTCTCTCCTCTTCCCATCAGATCTATTCTGCTGATCTCAAACACTTCTCAACCTATCCCACTGCCCTAATTCTCGGCTCCATCCTACCTTTTGCTATCCTTTGACTCTCCTCTATGTCCCTATCCTGCCAGGCCAGGCTCGGTCCTCTCCATGTCCGTAGGCTCGAACGACTCACTGCGGCTAGCAGAACAGGGCTCCGGCGAGCCGAGCGGAATGGAGGAAAACTCCTCCCTAGGACCGGCATCCTGGTCCTACCCTCTCTCTACTTTCTCTCTTCTGTCTCTGCATGACCTAAAGCCATTTCTACCACTGTCAATTCCCAAGATCCTGCCTCTAACCGTTAGGAAGTCTTTGCACTCTTCTCTCCCTCTGGAATCCTCTCCCCTCTGCCCCCCTCTCCCTCTCTGCGGAATGACTTCGTCGAACCATTTGAAAGAAAGGTCGACGACAATCAGATCCTCGTTTGCTAAGTCAAACGACACCGTCTGGTTCTCTCACACTGCCTACCCTGTGCTTATGACCTCATTTATCCCCTCTCTCTCCAGATGAAATCTCGGTCTTGTGACGGCGCGGACGCCCCAACACTGCCCGCTTGACCAATCCCCTCCTCTTTCTCCAACCAATTCGGAACCTTCTCCTTACCTCACACATCGTCTCATCAACTCATCTTGACGCGCTGGCTACCGTCCCTTCCGTCTTCAAGAGAGCGAGAGTTCCCCCTTCTGACAAACTACACTCGATCCCTCCGTGTCAACAACTACGAGACCAGTATCCCTTCTTTTATTTCTCTCCAAACTCTTGAACGTGCCGTCTTGGCCAGCTCTCCTGTATAACTCTCCTCAGAAATGACCATTCTTGATCCAAATCAGTTCAGGTTTCAGAAGCTGAGCATGTCAACTGAGATCTGCTCTTCTCTGTGTCACGGAGGCGCTCCGCATGCTAAGCTAAACTCTCTCTCCTCTGCTCTCATCCTTCTAGACTTCTATCGGCTGCCTTTGATACTGTGAACCATCAGATCCTCCTCTCCACCCTCTCCGAGCTGGGCATCTCCGGCGCGGCCCACGCTTGGATTGCGTCCTACCTGACACGGTCGCTTCCTACCATGGTGGCGTGGCGAGAATCTGTCTCCGCCCACGTGCTCTCACCACTGGTGTCCCCAGGGCTCTGTTCTAGGCCCTCTCCTATTCTCGCTATACACCCAAGGTCACTTGGCTCTGTCATATATCCTCACATGGCCTCTCTATCATTGCTATGCAGACGACACACAATTATATCTTCTCCTTTCCCCCTCTGATAACCAGGTGGCGAATCGCATCTCTGCATGTCTGGCAGACATATCAGTGTGGATGACGGATCACCACCTCAAGCTGAACCTCGGCAAGACGGAAGCCTGCTCTTCCTCCCGGGGAAGGACTGCCCGTTCCATGATCTCGCCATCACGGTTGACAACTCCATTGTGTCCTCCTCCCAGAGCGCTAAGAACCTTGGCGTGATCCTGGACAACACCCTGTCGTTCTCAACTCACATCAAGGCGGTGACCGTTCCTGTAGGTTCATGCTCTACAACATCGCAGAGTACGACCCTGCCTCACACAGGAAACGGCGGCAGGGTCCTAATCCAGGCACTTGTTCATCTCCCGTCTTGATTATTGCAACTCGCTGTTGGCTGGGCTCCCTGCCTGTGCCATTAAACCCCTACAACTCATCCAGAACGCCGCACCCGTCTGGTGTTCAAACTTCCCAAGTTCTCTCACGTCACCCGCTCCTCCGCTCTCTCCCCTGGCTTCCAGTTGAAGCTCGCATCCGCTACAAAGACCATGGTGCTTGCCTACGGAGCTGTGAGGGGAACGGCACCTCCGACCTTCAGGCTCTGATCAGGCCCTACACCCAAACAAGGGCACTGCGTTCATCCACCTCTGGCCTGCTCGCCTCCCTACCCTGAGAAGTACAGTCCGCCTCAGCCCAGTCAAAAACTGTTCGCTGGCTCTGGCACCCCAATGGTGGAACAAACTCCCTCACGACGCCAAGGTTCAGCGGAGTCAATCACCACCTTCCGGAGCACCTGAACCCCACCTCTTTAAGGAATACCTAGATTAAAGTAATCCTCCTAACCCCCAC
Source organism: Salvelinus sp. IW2-2015 (assembly GCF_002910315.2). Classification (NCBI taxonomy): domain Eukaryota; kingdom Metazoa; phylum Chordata; class Actinopteri; order Salmoniformes; family Salmonidae; genus Salvelinus; species Salvelinus sp. IW2-2015. Next base: position 922,584 of record NC_036860.1, read on the forward strand.
CCCCCCCCTTAAAAGAGTTAGATGCACTATTGTAAGTGGTTTGTTCCACTGGATTTCATAAGTGAATGCACCAATTTGTAAGTCGCTCTGGATAAGAGCGTCTGCTAAATGACTTAAATGTAAATGTAAATGTATATGTGTGTGTGTCTCCCATGTGCACAAGTGTGTTTTTCTTTTACTGGCGGCAGCAGGTGTTGCAGCAGCCCCTGTGCCAGCAGTCCATCTGTCCACTGCGCAGCATGCAGCCCCACCCACTGTCTGTGGTCAGAGAGGAACCATCCAGCTGTGGGAAGCCCCGCCTGTACGTCAGCCACAACAGAGTGGCAAAGGCCCGGCGAAAGCACTCCCTCTCCACTGACAAAACAAAGGACAGACACTGGCCTTGAATATASAATTTTCTCAAATCCAGTTACATACCAGTTTACCATTAYGTGTGGGTCTTTTTAAAAGGGTGGAGTTARCCAACCAACAGAACATCTKTCACCTCCATGACTGAGCAGATAAGACTGTCCAAGCATGGTCAGAGGAGAGGTCTTGCTYAAGCGGGCCTTTGACTTGAACGACCAGCCTGGATGGGCAAAGGAAAACAAACTATAAAATGACAAACAATAAGTGACTAATCACTGTTAGGTCAAAACGGTTTTAGGCACACATACCATATTTGACATTGTTCCATGCTGACACCAACTTGGACTTGAGTCTGCCTCTCTCCTCAGGTTCCTCTGGGTCATCCCGGCTTCCATCAGAGCCCTGYGTTCCCAGAGACATGGTGGAAAGGTGGAACCAATCATCTGGAGGGTCACCCTCAGGGCTCTGGCKCTCACAGGGAGAACTGGGGTTCATGACTACTGGGCTTGTCCAACTGTCTGGAGTCTGGAGGTTGTTTCCTTATCGCCATATCAACCTGAGAGTGGACACACCATTGAGTATTCAGCTATGAAGAAACCTTGATTACCATCAGGGGCAAAGCTCAGATTTAAGCTGAGAGATATTGACTGCACAGATCATTGTAGTAGCTTATACTAAGTCTTCTCTCCAGGAAGTAGCTACAAACGTATGTTAAACTGCATCACGTTAATAATTCCCCTCAGTAAGTTAGACTGAGGGCACGTGACTAGCTTGTGATGACAGTAGGAATTTCAGACATGGGTTTCTTTCAAATAGATAGACTATAATCCAATTTGTAAGTCGCTCTGGATAAGAGCGTCTGCTAAATGACTTAAATGTAAATGTATAATGTTGTTGCTAGAAGATACCAACCCTACCGTTAGGCTTGTTTACACTGAGCTCCACTGGGGTCGAAACACAATCATGGTTAAATTAAGACAATGGGGAGCCAGTGCGAGATATAGGTCGGAATATAAATCTCAATGTAGGGATGGGATATGTATTATTACTAACATACGCTAGCTAGCAGTAACCACCGCAGCCATTTTCGAATGGCAGTGTCAGCCAATCAGCTCCTTTGTTGTTCAACACGACTTGCCATTCCATAATGGCTGCTGTGGTTAGAATGAATGGGGCCATGTATCGTGAGATTTTGAGTGAAAACCTCCTTCCATCAGCAAGGGCATTGAAGATGAAACGTGGCTGGGTCTTTCAGCATGACAATAAACCCAAACACACCGCCCGGGCAACGAAGGAGTGGCTTCGTAAGAAGCATTTCAAGGTCCTGGAGTGGCCTAGCCAGTCTCCAGATCTCAACCGCCATCGAAATTTTGGCAGGGAGTTGAAAGTCCGGTTGCCCAGCACAGCCCAAAACAATCACTGCTCTAGAGGAGATCTGCATGGAGGAATGGGCCAAAATACCAGCAGTGTGTGAAAACTTGTGAAGACTTACAGAAAACGTTTGACCTCTGTCATTGCCAACAAAGGGTATATAACAAAGTATTGAGATAAACTTTTGTTATTGACCAATACTTATTTTCCACACATAATTTGCAAAATAAATTCATAAAAATCCTACAATGTGATTTTCTGGATTTTTTTCTCTCATTTTGTCTGTCGCATAGTTGAAGTGTACCTATGATGAAAATTACAGGCCCTCATCTTTTTAAGTGGGAGAACTTGCACAATTGGTGGCTGACTAAATACTTTTTTGCCCCACTGTAGCTAGTATCCAACTGTTTAATATACATTGAAAGATTTTATAGCTGGCTAGTCTACATCGCATTCGGAAAGTATCAGACCCCGTGACTTTCAACATTGTTACGTTACAGCCTTATTCTAAACTGGATTCAATATTCCCCCCCCCCCCCCCTCCCTCATCATTCTAAACACAATACCCCATAACGACAAACCAAAAACAGGTTTAGACATTTTTGCAAATATATATAAAATATAAAAACACGAAATATCCCATTTACATAGGTATTCAGACCCGTGACTTAGTACTTTGTTGAAGCACCTTTGGCAGCAATTAAAGCCTCAAGACTTCTTGGGTGTGACACTACAAGCTTGGCAACCCTGTATTTGGGGAGTTTCTCCCATTCTTCTCTGCGGATCCTCTCAAGCTCTGTCAGCTTGGATGGGGAGCGTTGCTGCACAGCTATTTACAGGTCTCTCCAGAGATTTTCAATCGGGTTCACYTCCGGCCTCTGGCTGGGCCATTCAAGGACATTCAGAGACTTGTCTTGAAGCCACTCCTGCATTGTCTTGGCTGTGTGCTTAGGGTCATTGTCCTGTTGGAAGGTGAACCTTCACCCCAGTCTGAGGGCCTGAGTGCTCTGGAGCAGGTTTCATCAAGGATCTCTCTGTACTTTGCTCCGTTCATCTTTCCTTGATCCTGACTAGTCTCCCAGTCCTTGCCACTGAAAAACACCCCCAKAGCATGATGCTGCCACCACTATGCTTCACCGTAGGGATGGTTCCAGGTTTCCTCCAGACGTGACACTTGGAATTCAGGCCAAAGAGTTCAATCTTGGTTTCATCAGACCAGAGAATCTTGTTTCTTATGGTAAGTCCTTTAGATGCCTTTTAGCAAACTCCAACCGGGCTATCATGTGATTTTAATGAGGAGTGGGTCCGGTCTGGCCACTCTACCATAAAGGCCTGATTGGTGGAGTGCTGCAGAGATGGTTGTCCATCTGGAAGGTTCTCCCATCGCCACAGAAGAACTCTGGGAACTCTCAGTTCTGTCAGAGTGACCATCGGGTTCTTGGTCACCACCCTGACCAAGGCCCTTCTCCCCGATTGCTCAGTTTGGCCGGGCGGCCAGCTCTAGGAAGAGTTTTGGTGGGGCCACTGTGTTCTTGGGGACCATCAATGCTGCAGAAATGTTTTGGTAGCCTTCCCCAGATCTGTGCCTRGACACAATCCTGTCTCGGAGCTCTACGGACAATTCCTTCAACCTCATGGCTTGGTTTTTGCTCTGACATGCACTGTCAACTGTGGGAACTTATATAGACAAGTGTGTGCCTTTCCAAATCATGTCCAATCAATTGATATTTACCACAGGTGGACTCCAATCCAGTTGTAGAAACATCTCAAGGATAATCAATGGAAGCAGGATGCACCTGAGCTCAATTTAGAGTCTCATAGTAAAGGGTCTGAATACTTATGTAAATAAGGTATGTTTTTTTATTTTTAATACATTTGCAAACATTTCYAAAAACCTGTTTTCACTTTGTCATTATTGGGTATTGTGTGTACATTGATGAGGAAGATAATTTWTTTAATCAATTTTAGAATAAGGCTGTAACGTAACATGTGGAAAAAGTCAAGGGGTCTAAATACTTRCGAATGCACTGTATATCAGTAACGTTAGCGAGCTGTGTGATAAATCAGCACCTGAATTGTTTAACGTAAGTAATAATATTCGTGTTGACAACCAGCTAACATTACAGTGACACGCCTAGTGCTGAGGTAACTACATGTCTCAACATTAGATGAATAGTCAACATTTTTTCCAACACAATGGCAAGCACGTTGGTATTCATTTGTCACTGGCGAGCTTCTTGCTGGCTGAATGTGTTCTAACGTTTCATTGTAAAAAAATATAGCTAACAAAAATATTGTATATTGCTTTCAAATCTTAAGCGAACTCAATGCAGGCTGACTGACTTGCTAGTGAGTGAGCTAATAACTAATTGACAGCGGGTTAACTAGCTAGCCAACGACATCCATGTCTTTATTATATTCTGTAAACAAGCTAACGTTAGCTGTTCTTCTCTCCTGAGCTCTTTATAGTTGGTCGATCATTTGTCCTCTTACCTTTATTTACATATCTGTCATCTTGTATGTTTCACTTACAAACTACTGTCAACAAAATAATCGTCGGAATTGGAGATGCCTTTCAAAAACAAGTTATCCCATGATTAGCTAGCGGCCTGACTTCCTGTTTGTCTACTTGGCAATCGGTATCGTGATTGGTCAATTACCCCCATTGACTTACTCCCTACACAGCGGCGTGTTCAGCATGACGCAACGTTTTGGAACGTTCATATATATATATATATATATGCTACGTATATATGCTACGTAAAACAAACATGCCTCTCTGACGTATAGAATAAGGATTTATGTATTGCCCTATTCATGAAATGTCTATCTGCAAGGTTGGGCAAAGTTTTGCTGAATGTGGCCCTGCTGTAGATCCATCTGAAATCCATTTAGAAGCTGTCTGTCAAAGTTCTGTCTCACAACAAGAACACAAACAGGCACATAATAATTTAAGGATTCTCTTTAAGGATTTTATTACTCTTTAGGCTTTTTTTTGCATTGGTTTCATAACAGCGCCTAGGGAATAAAATAACATGGACAACAATGAACTGAGAGAAGTGTCATAAAAAAGTCAAAACTCACAAATAAGTCAACATGGACAGAGGCCATGGTGTATTGCAACTCTCTTATGGAATGACAGAAGTATAACTGCACAAAATAGGACAACCACACAGATTAGGTAAATTCTCTCATTTGTAGACTTACAATTTAGAGATATAAATAACAATTCAAAGAACAATGCACAAGTAAACCGTTTGAGAGCAATTGACAAATAATCAAATACAATAAATAGTGTAATAAATAGATAAATAAATTTGACACAAAATAAAGTGCAATTTCCACACAAACCCCCGCATACACAAACACAAGCTTTTAACTAGCATTCAACTAAATATGAGCTGTTTGTCGTCTCCTAGGAGCACTGTATCAGTATCATACATCTCTCTTTATCGGTCATAATACACACAACAAAAGTTTTTTCAAATTGTATTGAGACAAACAAGTTTCTAGTAGCTATATGAATGGAACAATGGTTACAATAGAAAATAATGAAGATATGAGGGTAATATCTCGGATAAAATCTAATCTTGTGTCATTCAATTGTGAACTGATTATGTGTAAATGACATTTTGACCTCAAATACTATGTTCAGGACAGTTGTGTGATGACCACAAGATGGCAGTCTGATACAGGTATGGGCATGAACATATTAAGTTATGTCACTGATGAGAGTGCTGCCTAGGTCTACGGCGGGCTCTCAGATCTCACTAGGAATTCTACATAGAACTTGCATAGCATTACACATCACTGTAAACAACATGTTATCCCTCAATTAAAACTGGCACTTTTATTCACACATTACATTATACAATGCTAATTTTGCATACATTGAAAAGGGAGAGAGTTCTAGCCTACGTTGCCAGAGTACGAGTAAGTCTCAAAGAAGACTCCCATTCTATAGTATCTATTCCATCACCTGACCACACTTAATTCACACACAGAGACATATGGGTTCCTCTTCTTTAGTTCAATTCATTAGCACTGTATTCATGTCAGAACCTAAATAATTGCACAATTCACAATGCCCACTGGGCACAGACGTCAATTCAATGTCTATTCCATATTGGTTCAACGTAATTTCATTGAAATGATGTGGAAACAACATTGATTCAACCAGTGTGTGCCCAGTGGGTGGAGTCAATGCAGACAATTCGTAGAACAATATATCTGCTCTGCTTGGCTTATTGCAAACCGTTACCTCCCTAACATCCGTTCATGGGTACATTGTAGGGGACACACAGGAAAATACCTAAAAATTCCATTGCATAGTGTCCCTGTGCAAGTTCAGATAGTCCACCTAAATCCAACCAYGACTCAGCCCTTAAAACACTCAAACAAATTCATTCAGCTCTTCTTTACACAATACAATTCCAAGTTCCACATTTAGCAAGCAGGTCATCATCTTAGTCCAGTTAGGAACACATCTCAATGTGTTACACCAATGCATGTTACACCAATGCATGTTACACCAATGCATGTTACACCAATGCATGTTACACCAATGCATGTTACACCAATGCATGTTACACCAATGCATGTTACACCAATGCATGTTACACCAATGCATGTTACACCAATGCAACAATTCTTCTCTCAATCTTTTTTCCAGGTACTATGTGAGAAAAACACAAGGTCTTTGTATTATCTTTGTATTTTAACTGAGTGAAGAGATGGCATCGAAGTTGACGGACATGGGTAATGCTCCTCATGGTGACAGACTGTGACAGAAGCCTGCCTATTGACATGCTGTTTACATTGGGAACATGTGGGGGCTGTTGACATGATGTTCACAGTGTTCACTACCATCAGGTCTGTTAGATGTTTTTCCTAATCTCTTTAAATATTCTCTTTCATCTCTCATGTACAATTTGGAACATGCAAGAAGACACGCTTTTACTATATACATTACACATACAGTACATACATACACACATTTGAGAACAGCATTAAAGCACATTCCTCCACATATTCTTGTTTTATCTACAGGTCTGTATTTTCTAGCTATTTGGTGTGTGTTTCTTTAGGCGTACATGTTTTTGTCCCTTTTTTGAGGGTGCCCTGTCCGTGCCTGATATGGTGGCATGATATTCCGGTCCAAAAGGCATTTTCCGGGAGATCCCAGGTTTGTCTCTCACTCGCAGATCAGGAGTGGTGCTTACCTGAATTCCTCGTGTTTGCCTTTTCAGGCTGAGCTGAGCCGGCAGGACTTTGAGATGTCCCCTGAGCCCCCCGTCGACCACCTCCAGATGGAGCCTCAGACTTTCCTGCTGAACTTCCCCGCTTCTCCTCACCGCCCTTGGGCCCTTCCTGGGATCCCATCTTCATAGGCCCCAGCACGTTTTTGGCCACACTGGTCAGCTGAGTCACAAAGCTTGGCTTGTCACCAGGGGAAACGGGGCGTGACTTGCTGGAGCAGGGGGAGGCAGCGGTGGAGGAGGGGGACATGGGGTTCTCCTCCACCACCTCCAGGTGACTCCTCTCCTCCTTGGCCCCTCGGTAGCTGCTCAACAGAACAGAAACCTTGTCTGCTCTGGATTTTGTTGAAGCAGGAACTGGGCCTATGGTAAGAGGGGATGTGGCCGGGGTTGGGGCTGGTGCTTGGGTTGGGACTGATGGAGCAGGTCCTTTAACCTTGGTCTCATTGGCTTTGTCAATGCCACCCATCCCTCCTTTCAAAGTGCTCTCTCCCATCTGTGTGTCTTTACTTGCCTTGGCCAACTCTGTAGCTCCCACCCTCTGTGTAGTGACWTTGTCTGGGCCCACAGTCCCTTTCTCCTCACTCTTCTTCTGGCTTCTGCTTGCTGGGGTGGTGTCTGTCTGGACAGCCTGGTGCTTACGCTCCTGGGAGAGCGGACTCTGGGATGTAGCCTGGACTGGGGCCCTCTCAGTGGGTTTAGGGCCTCCACTGGCTGTCTCAGAGCTTGGAGCACTAGAGCTTAGAGGTCTGTCTGCTGGGCTGGACTTGGCTCCTGGAGTGGAGGGGGTTGAGGCTGGGCTAGGCTGGGCCTCACCTGGTACTGGGGAAGCTTTTCTCTTCAGAGCCTCACAAGGGGTTAATGTCTGAGCTGTCTCACCAGCGCTGGTCTTGGGCTCTACTTTAACAGGTGTGCTGTCAGTGTGAGGGTCAGATGCTGTAGTCTGGGCAGCTCTCTCCCTCCCTGTCTGCAGTGTGTCCCGGCTCAGGGGCGACTCCTGTCTCCCCAGCCTCCTCGAAGGCTTCAGGCACCCTGTCTCTCCAACCGTGGGGGGAGAGGGGGAGGAGGAATATGAGGGAGAGGGGGGAACGGGCCCGTTCTCTCCCTCCATCTCCAGCAGACTCTGCAGGCTGTGCTCGCAGTGGAAAGACTCCCTCCTGTAGTCCCCATGTGACACCTCCAGGCTGTGCTTACGCATTGACACCCCCCCTGCAATGGGCGAGGAAGCTGATGACGAAGATGAAAAGGAGGGCAGGAGGGTCGCGCCCAGTTTCTCTGACGACTGAACCCGCTGRAGCAAGGGTGAGCGGGGGGGCTCTGCGCTTTTGGGCCTGGGACGGGCCACAGGTGGAGAGGAGTGGAGCTTGGCTGGGAAGGCCTGGGTGGTGTTGGAGCTACCCACCGTGTGGCCAGACAGGGGTGGGGGAGAGGCGGTGGTGGGGGAGGGTGTGTGGGCCAGGGGGGARAGGGGGATGTTGCCAGCTGACTTGCAGCGGGCTGAGCGGTACTGGCGGTGSAGCTTGGGGGAGAGGCCGTGCAGGGAGCTGGGTCTCATGTGCTGGGAGGCAGCCGGGGAGTTAGGGGTGCTGGAGACTGGAGAGCTGCTCTGAGAAGTGTTGCCTGAGGAGTGAAGAGGAGACATATAGCAATAATTCAAACTGTATTATTTTGTTATGTGAGGGTGCAGATGCTAAGAGGAGTGCTGTACAGTAATGTAGGTAGAGTAATGCCCTTCATACTGACCCAGGTAGGTGGAGTCGGGGGTGGAGCGGTAGCTCTGTGTGGGGGAGCGGGAAGAGAGGTTGTGGGTGGGGGAGCCTGGGAGGCTGTCCCCTGATGACAGAGAGCGGTTCAGAGAGGACAGGCTGCGGCTGGTGTGGAGCAGGTTCGACTGCTTAGTGATCTTCCTGAACAACGAGCTGCGCTTCTTACTGCGAGTGAGAAGTGAAAAGAGAGAGGTGGGAGGATGAGAGGAGAGAGAGAGAGTTAGAAGAACAGAGTCAATGACATTGATTTTCTAGAGCGCTCATCTGAAATCATAGTGTAGCATCTGCTGTGCAGAGAAACCCACTTGTACCTTTCTTGTCCCTCCTTAGCCCCTGTCTTCTTGTTGCGCCGTGCCATCTTGGACTTGTAGCTGGACTTGCGGGCAGGACCAATCTTGATGGAGGTGTTTTCAAAGGGCGTGGTGGTCACCGTCACATTGTTTCCACTCTGGAGAAACAACGGAAACAAAAAACGTACAGTATGCACTGCTTGCACAATTATTAGGCAAATTGTATTACTCAGGATTCATTTTATTGTTGAACAAACACAATGCTCTCAGTCAATCCAAAATGTTATTGCATCTCAAACCTGAATGTTTAACAAAGGAATAGTGAGGTTTGTCTTTCTCAGGGGAATATATAAGTGTTAGGCAACTATTAGTGTGCACAATTATTAGGCAACTGAACTACAAAAATAATTTCTCCCAACTCACTTTTTATTCTAAATTTTTAGAGTAAGTGTAACAAATAAGTAACACAAAATGACAATTAAATAACAAGTTTGGCCTTTCAAAAATATTCAGTGACCAATATAGTGTCACGCTCGTTGAAAGATGGATTGGACCAAGGTGCAGCGTGGTGGGCGTACATTTTATTTTATTTTAAATGACACCAAAAAAATACAAAATACAAAACAAAGGGCTGCCTAAGTATGATCACCAATCAACGATAGACAGCTGCCTCTGATTGGGAACCATACCCGGCCAACAAAGAAATAGACAAACTAGAATGCCCACCCAAATCACACCCTGACCTAACCAAATAGAGAAATAAAAAGGCTCTCTAAGGTCATGGCGTGACATATAGCCACCCTTCTTTTAAATAACTGCCGTGAGCCTTCCATGCATGGAGTCTTGTCAGTTTCTTGATCTGTTCACAATCAACTTTCGCTGAAGTAGCAACTACAGCCTCCCAAATGCTGTTCAAAGAGGTGTATTGTCTTCATTCACACTAAATCTCACATTTGGGAAGGGCCCACAAGCTCTCAATAGGATTTAAGTCAGGTGAGGAAGAGGGCCTGGTCATTATTCAGGCATCTTTGAGGCCCTTGCTGGCTAGCCAAGCAGTGGAGTACTTGGATGCATGTGATGGAGCATTGTCCTGCATAAAGATCATGGCCTTCTTGAATGCTGAGGACTTCTTCCTGTACCACTGCTTGAAGAAAGTATCTTCCAGTTTCAGTCCATCTTCAACCTGAAAAGGTCCAACTACCTCATCCTTAATGATAGCAGCCCATACCAGTACCCCTCCTCCACCTTGCTGGCGCCTGATTTTTTAAATAAAAAAATATATATAAACTTCCCGGACAGAGATGGCCGCCTCGCTTCGCGTTCCTAGGAAACTATGCAGTATTTWMTTTTTTTTAACGTGTTGATATTCTTCATCCCTTTACACTTGTGTGTATAAGGTAGTTGTTGTGAAATTGTTAGGTTAGATTACTCGTTGGTTATTACTGCATTGTCGGAACTAGAAGCACAAGCATTTCGCTACACTTGCATTAACATCTGCTAACCATGTGTATGTGACAAATACAATTTGATTTGATTTGATTCGAAGTGGTGSCCTGTGTCCATTACTGATCCAGCCACGGGCCCATCCATCTAGTCCATCAAGAGTCACTCTCATTTCATCTGGCCATAAAACCTTTGAAAAATCTGTCTTCAGGTATTTCTTTGCCCAATCTTGACGCTTCAACTTGTGAATCTTATTCAGTGGTGGTCGTGTTTCAGCCTTCTTGACCTTGGCCATGTCTCTGAGCACTTCACACCTTGTACTTCTGGACACTCCAGGTAGGTTGCAGTTCTGGAATTATGGTGGCACTGGAGGATAATGGGTTCTTGGTAGCTTGATGTTTAATTATTCTCAAGTCTTTTGCAGTTAATTTGCACCTTTTCTTCTCCATGCGTTTAATGCGCCCCAGTTGACTATTCGCAACAAAACGTTTGATTGTCCGGTGGTCACGCCTCAATATTTTAGCTATTTCAAGAGTGTTGCATCCATCTGAAAGGCATTTTACAAGTTTTTACTTTTCAGTGTCAGTTAAATCTCTTTTTTGGCCCATTTTACCTGAGGTAATGAAGCTGCCTAATAATTATGCACACCTTGATATAAGGTGTTATTCACTTTCACCACACCCTCCCTCATTACACAAGTACATTATCACCTGAAAATGATTCAATCCAATAAGCATTCAAGTTTATATGGTTTGGAGTTGGAAAATGTGCATAGAAATAATGATAAGATCAGAATACTCACTTGCCTAATAATTCTGCACACAGTGTATGTTAGGCTTCACCTGTATTCTATACTGTCGAAACAAACACATGTTGTTTCTTTCCTTTCCTCTCACCTTCAGAATGAGCTCCACCACCTCAGTGTGCACCAGCCCGTGGACAGACTCCCCGTTCACATGAGTGATGAGGTCACCAGCGCAGAGTCCCGCCTCCTGGGCAGGGCCTCCGTCCTCCACATGCTGTGATTGAAACAGATCAACATCAATCAAACAAGTCATCATGCTATTGGACAAGTCTGTTTTTTCCACTACAATTGTAGCGATGCTTTGTCATGATACAGAACTTCTTCAATAGAGTGATGTCTACTTAACACTACTTTCTCCATAGAAACAAACACAAAACATATCATCTCTATCGCTGTCTCACCCAGACCACGTGGTGTACACTGTAGACATCACTGTCTCCCATGTAGACTCGAATGGCTCGGAGGGTGAAACCGTACTTCTTCCCAGAGCGGTGGATGGTGATGGGAGAACGCAGCACGTTGACCGTGGGCGAGTAGTCTCGGCTGGGGGAGGAGTCACGAGACGACAGGTCGGAGGAGATGGATCGAGGAGACATGGGGCTGGCCAGGGGGGACGTACCATGCTGCTCCACTGAGGAGGGGGGAGAGAATCACAGGAATAAAGTGTGAGAAAAAACATCTGAATAAGTCAAWTGAAGGTCAAAGCAATAGATAATCTTTAAGAAATGTACTATTTTCCATAACAAGCCCAGTTAACCGTTTTACTGTTTAACATTAATATTGTCATTAGCAACAGACAGCCCCGCTCTTCTCACACTCCCTTGCCTTCCAGCTCCTCACCTGTAGGTATGATGACAGACAGGGCTGTGGTGGAGGCAGACTTGATGACCTTGGTTACGGGTCGCGAGTTGCGTTTCTCTCCCTCAGCTGAGAGCTGGCTGTGGCGGACCCTCCTCAGGACCAGTTCGTTGGTGGCCCGGGACCCCTGGGGCTCTGTGGCCCCAGCAGTCACAGTACTGTTGGGGCTGGGGATGACTCCGATTGGTACATCAGCTGGCCTCAGAAGCTTGTCTGTAGCAGAGCAGAAAGATGGAGGAATAATATCATGTAGGCATCAAAGTGTATGTCAAGCAAGGATTCATCCATTATCCAATGCCAAATGCCCTCACCTCCAGCAGTCAACCCGTTGCCCTCCTTTTCCTTCCTAAAATCCCCCTGGCTGGATGTGGTGCCCATGGATGTGGTGCCCATGGCCCCCTCCAGAGAGGTGCCCCTGGCCTTGACTGGGGGCTGCCTGGTGGGCACTGGCAGCTCAGGATCGGCCTCTAGTGGGGAGGCGAAGCGGTGAGTGTCCATGAGGGCAGAAAAGCGTCGCCGGGCCCCAGATGGAGGACTGGAGTCACTCTCAGTGAAGGATGACTCTGAGCATGACAGTCGCTTCCTAGACACAACACAACACAAAATAAATTGATTGTATTTATGAAAACAAACAATGAGTAATGATAATGAGAGCCTTGATAATGAGGACCAACAATGTCATATTTCTGACATGTTATGCAAGGTAAGAAGGCACTAGTACTAGTCAGAGTACAGTAGTGGTCATACTCACATCTCAGGTGATCCTGTCCTCCAGCTCTTATCTCTCAAGGTCAGGCTGCCCAGGCTCTCTCTCTTGGCCGCCCGGTCCTCCCTGGGGCCCTTGTGCTCCCGCCGGGTCACCGTCGGGGGCTTGTGCTCCAGCTGGGACAGGTGCTCCATGCTGCTGTACACCTGTAGTTCCCAACAGAGAGAGGACGCATAGGCTTTCAGCACCCACAGAGGGAAATATTACAAATTTTCCCATGATTCTTTCTTTTATAATGGGTTCAGTGGCACAATTAGCTTTCACAGATTAGTCAAGAAGGGGAGATCTGAGCAGAAAGATACATATGTCTGAGGCATGTGTGTCGATAAAATCCAAGGTTACCAAAGAGGTTCTTTCATGACTTAGTCTACCATGTGTGATAGTCACATTAAGTCACTTGGCTCAGACGTATGTCTCTTTTTGCTCATCTCCCCTTCTTGACTAATCTGTGAAAGCTAATTGTGCCACTGAAACCATTTTAAAAGAAAGACACATGAGAATTTAGGATTATGAGATTTACTGACAGGCTTTAAGGAAGGCACGTTTACATGGCCTAGACTTGTACAATGAGGGGCATCAAGTTAATCTAGATCAGCAAGGAGTGTTGGAGAAGGGAGGTGAGACAGAAGAACTGATTAGGCCGAAGTATAGGTTTTAGAGTAAACATCAATTAATATCCCAGGCGTTTATTTGCTTGAATCACTGAACACAACAGGCGCTTATTAGACACAGGCTTCTATTTGAGTCATGAGTCTCTTTCCTTAAATGCACACAGCGTTTGCTCATTTGCTTACTTAATTGTTTAATTCCAGCATTCACTTCCAGTATTTTAATCAATATCTTAATTTCCTGCACTAATGTGCTATCATTTACACACTGTGCCACGTTTATTTTGTCTTAGTTTGCCTCTAATAAAAATGTATTAAAAAACCCACCCTTGACAGAATAATTATTCTCCCCTTTGAATGTGCATTTTTTCTGCAGTTCTTACTTTCGTCACTAGAGTGAACAGCTGATTTCTGGGGGGGTCTGTATTCCTGAAGTTGATGACAGTTTTTGTGCTTGCCAGTTAGCTAGCAGTTCTCATCTGTTAGCAGCCAATGGCTAGCAGTTCTCATCTGTTAGCAGCCAATGGCTAGCAGTTTCTTACTGGTGATAAAAACTGATGATTGCCATCACTTTTTAGAGACATTACTGAATTATTGAATGTAACAAATGAAACATTAAACCTTATAAACAATTCATGGTAATGTTGTAAACAATTAATTTAGACCCAGTGTTTATTTGAAACAGGTGTTTATTAGCTGAAATGTGTAGCGTTGGCCGGCTATTAAAATGACCAGTTCGGCTATTTGAGACTGTGTTTAATTGAAGTTTTAAGGTAAGTTTAAGGATGAGTAAGTGTAGAGTTTGACCTTGCTGAAGCGAGGGGAGCAGGAAGAGAAACGACGTATTTCAACAGGTTCATCATCATTGGTGTCGTCCTCATCATAAGAGTGGACGTGGTGGTAGCGGTCCGAGCGGGCTGGGGACGGAAGAGGACATGACACACACACACACACTTACAAATGAAAACAGACAAATAGCATGGACAAGTGCCTCAAAGCTCCAAACACAGCTAGTTCTTATCTCTATCCCTTATGCCAGTGGTATTCAAAGTCGGGTTTGCGACCAAACCAATTTTTTTTAGGAACAAAGAGTAAAGATTATTGTATGGAGCAATATGCAAACCTTTTTGAGAAATACAATTTTATTAAGTAAATGTATTTATTGGTTTCTTTGATAAGAGATTCAAATGTTTAAAAAWRWTTTTTTATTGAATATCCAAAACATACAATATACTTGCAGTGAAGCCGCTCAACAACTACATCATACCAGTCATCCAACAGATTCCCATTCAGAGCGACACACATAAGCATCCAGGGTTAATGCCCTGCTCAAGGGCACGTTGACAGATCTCCCACCAGGCCAAAAAACATGAACCCGAACCCTCCAAAATCCCCCCAAGTTCCCCAATCAGCTGTCCATCAACCATTCGAGACCTCTCCCACAGTCCCCCCCCAAAGAAGAAAAAATAAAAAATATTAAAAATACAATTAATTCCATTCCCCACCCCCAAGAACCCCCTAATGCCCAACAACCAAGAGAATGAACTAAAGAGAAAAAAGGAAAGACAGGTGAAAACAGCAAACAAATACAAAAATATATATAAAATATAAACAAAGGACATAAGGACAACTAAAGATCATACAGCAATGCAACTTGTATATGTTTGTGTGCTGTCTGAGACTATTACATGTATGTTGTGGTTCTTGTATGTCGTTTATTTGAAATGAGAGTATGTGTATATGCATGTGTACCAAACACCTTGCAACGGCATCAACTCTCAGGCAAACCGGCATTTAGTTGTAAAAACCTACCCCCCAGTGTCATTCAAATGTACTGTTTTATTATGTTTTTATTTTGACTTTAAAATATATACAGTGGGGCAAAAAAAGTATTTAGTCAGCCACCAATTGTGCAAGTTCTCCCACTTAAAAAGATGGAGAGAGGCCTGTAATTTTCATCAAGGTACACTTCAACTATGACAGACAAAATGAGAGAAAAAATTCCAGAAAATCACATTGTAGGATTTTTTATGAATTTATTTGCAAATTATGGTGGAAAATAAGTATTTGGTCAATAACAAAAGTTTATCTCAATACTTTGTTATATACCCTTTGTTGGCAATGACAGAGGTCAAACGTTTTCTGTAAGTCTTCCAAGGTTTTCACACACTGTTGCTGGTATTTTGGCCCATTCCTCCATGCAGATCTCCTCTAGAGCAGTGATGTTTTGGGCTGTTGCTGGGCAAACAGACTTTCAACCTCCCTCCAATAGATTTTCTATGGGGTTGAGATCTGGAGACTGGCTAGGCCACTCCAGGACCTTGAAATGCTTCTTACGAAGCCAACTCCTTCGTTGCCCGGGCGGTGTGTTTGGGATCATTGTCATGCTGAAAGACCCAGCCACATTTCATCTTCAATGCCCTTGCTGATGGAAGGAGGTTTTCACTCAAAATCTCACGATACATGGCCCCATTCATTCTGTCCTTTACACGGATCAGTCCGTCTGGTCCCTTTGCAGAAAAACAGCCCCAAAGCATGATGTTTCCACCCCATGCTTCACAGTAGGCTATGGTGTTCTTTGGATGCAACTCAGCATTCTTTGTCCTCGAGTTGAGTTTTACCAAAAAGTTCTATTTTTGGTTTCATCTGACCATATGACATTCTCCCAATCTTCTTCTGGATCATCCAAATGCTCTCTAGCAAACTTCAGACGGGCCTGGACATGTACTGGCTTAACCAGGGGGACACGTCTGGCACTGAGGATTTGAGTCCCTGCGGCGTAGTGTGTTACTGATGGTAGGTTTGTTACTTTGGTCCCAGCTCTCTGCAGGTCATTCACTAGGTCCCCCCGTGTGGTTCTGGGATTTTTGCTACCGTTCTTGTGATCATTTTGACCCCACGGGGTGAAGATCTTGCGTGGAGCCCCAGATCGAGGGAGATTATCAGTGGTCTTGTATGTCTTCCATTTCCTAATAATTGCTCCCACAGTTGATTTCCTCAAACCAAGCTGCTTACCTATTTCAGATTCAGTCTTCCCAGCCTGGTGCAGGTCTACAATTTTGTTTCTGGTGTCTTTTTGACAGCTCTTTGGTCTTGGTCATAGTGGAGTTTGGAGTGTGACTGTTTGAGGTTGTGGACAGGTGTCTTTTATATCTGATACAAGTTCAAACAGGTGCCATTAATACAGGTAACGAGTGGAGGACAGAGGAGCCTCTTAAAGAAGAAGTTACAGGTCTGAGAGCCAGAAATCTTGCTTGTTTGTAGGTGACCAAATACTTATTTTCCACCATAATTTGCAAATAAATTCATAAAAAATCCTACAATGTGATTTTCTGGATTTTTTTTTCTCATTTTGTCTGTCATAGTTGAAGTGTACCTCTGATGAAAATTACAGGCCTCTCTCGTCTTTTTAAGTGGGAGAACTTGCACAATTGGTGGCTGACTAAATACTTTTTTGCCCCACTGTATATCTTTGACCATCATTTTATCTCCCGCACAGCAACTCCACTCCCACTTGTCTCCAGATCCACATCCCAACCCTCAGCTTCCCTCAGCCCATCTATCTCTGCTGGCCACCCACTTCGGGTTTCTATGCAACACATATCTTTCAACTATGCTGTGATGTCTTTCAACTATGCTGTTAACGTACAATTTCAATCTATCTAATCGAATAGAATCCACAGATTGCAAGTTCAAGATAAATACTTTTACCAAGAGTATTAGTATATTAGTAATTGACTGACCCGGTCTCTCCAGATCTCCTGACAGTACTATTTCTATGGTCAATTTTAGATCAATGCTATGCATTTTCAGCCATTCCTGAACCTGAGACCAGAAACAGGCTACCTGAGGGCAATACCAAAATAAATGGTCTATTGATTCTGTATCCTCACAACAAAACCTGCAGAGCTTCGATGATTTTATTCCCCAAATATTCAACATTTTGTTGGTGGCAAGAATTCTATATAATAATTTTAGCTGAAAAGCACAAAGTCTTGAATCTTGCGTTGTTTTATATATCAACTCATACACCCTGTACCATGGAATCGGTACATCAAAAATCTCTTCCCAACTATTTTGCAATCTGTATGGCACAGTTGTCAACATCCTGGTCCTCTAATGAAACTGGTATACTTTCCTATTTATGCTATTTTCTATTCTTCCGCCAGTTTTGATCCTTTATATTGGGCAGACAGACCAGTTCCCTACCTCCTCCTMCTGCCACCMGCCTCCTCCATTTTAGGGGTAGTGCTGTGATCAATTGGTTGTACTCTTGGATTGAGCAGACCTTCCCGTACAATTCTGTTAACTCCATGAAGGACATAACTCTTCCATTCCAATTTACAATATCATTAAAGTACAAAATACCCTTTTCAAACTTTCCCATAAATACAGGTGTTTTATCAACCAGCACATTTGAGTTCAGCCTTAATATTTGTTCTATCTTTTCAGGGGGATGAAATTGAAATTGTAGCCAGCTCTGCAATGCTTGATTGAAAAAGAGAGATACTTCGAAAAAAGTATCATTTTCAATTAATCAAAAAGGCGATTTTTAAACAATGGATGAGCTTTTCTTAGTAATCTACTTGAGAACCATTTAGGGTTCAAATAAAACTTTTGAATAAGTGAAGCTTATAGAGAGATGCTTAGTGCTTTTATATATAATAATCTCAACCCACCCAATTCATATTCATTATATAGATAGGCACGTTTTATTTTGTCTGGTTTAGCGTCCCAGATAGAGCGAAAKAWWWTTTCCTCATATGATTTGAAAAACGAATCATCAGGAGTAGGCAGCGCCATAAGTAAGTGAGTAAACTGAGATATGATAGACAGGTATTTACCTCTCCATGGTTGCAGGATTTTGTCTATTTTTACAAGTTTTCTATTGAAATTCATTGTGGAGAGCTTATTTATATATTTTGTGATATGAATACCAAGTATGTCTACTTCACCATCAGCCCATTTTATAGGTAAACTGCAGGGTAATGTAAAAGTTGTATTTTTTAAAGATCCAATACGTAATATTGTACACTTATCATAATTAGGTTTTAGTCCAGAGAGTACAGAAAAGTTATCTTCAATGAGACATTGCAGGGATCTAGCTTGCGGACTTAATATAAAACTTGAGTCATTGGCATACATGGACACCTTGGTTTTTAAGCCTTGGATTTCTAATCCTCTAATGTTGTTATTGGATCTGATTTTAATAGCTAACATTTCGATGGCCATAACGAATAGATATGGTGACAGAGGACACCCTTGTTTAACTCCTCTTGACAATTCAAAACTATCTGAGAAGTAGCCGTTATTTACTATTTACACCTGGGGTTGCTATACATTAGTTTTATCCATTTTATAAGAGAATTACCGAAATTGAAAAAATCCAGGCATTTCTAAATAAAATCCAGTCTTACTTTATCAAATGCCTTTTCAAAATCCGCTATAATTACCAGGCCTGGCTTCTTAGATGTTTCATGATGTTCTATTATTTCTAGTAGTTGTCGTATATTATCTCCAATGTATCGTCCATGTAAAAAACCTGTCTGATCAGGATGAACAATACCTGGTAAAACCCTTTTAATTCTGAGTGCTATGCATTTCACAAGTATTTTTGCATCACAACATTGAAGTGTAAGGGGCCTCCAGTTTTTTAGATAGACTGGATCTTTATATTTGCCATCTGAGTCTTGTTTTAATAATAGCGAAATCAGACATTCCTGCTGAGTACCTGACAGACTACCATTTCTATAGGAGTAGTTAAAACAATCTAACAATGGAGCTTTTAGTATGTCAAAAAAGGTTTGATATACCTCTACCGGTATGCCATCAAGCCCTGGGGTTATTCAAGACTGAAAGGATTTAATAGCCTCAAAAAGTTATTCCTCTGTAATTTGGCCTTCGCACTGATCTTTCTAATTCACATGTTATTGAAGGTTATTTGTTGATGTAAAAATCAACATATACCTTTTAAGGTTTTGTCAATAGATTAGGGATGGGGTTCCCCAGAAATTCTGGAGAAGAGAATGGGGTCCCCGTTGAAAAAGTTTGAATACCACTGCCTTATGGTGATTCTATACATTAAGAATGCAACAAATCAGCACAGTTCCCCTCCATGTGACCAGGGGGCAGTGCAGTTAGAGAGAGACTCACTGTCGAAGTAGCTGGTGTCCTCCTCTGACTCTAGGTGGGGGATGAACTCAGCCTTCTGTCTCAGCAGACTGTTCCAGTCCAGTTCAGTGAAGAACGAGTGCTGCTTCACCTCAAATGCACCGCCTGGGGCAGCGAAAGAGAAGGAGTGAGTGAGTGAGTGAGTGAGTGAGTGAGGAGTGAGTGAGTGGAGTGAGTGAGTGATGAGTGAGTAGTGAATGAGTGAGTGTGAGAGATGAGTGAGTGAGTGAGAGAGAGAGAGAGAGAGAGAGAAGAGCGAGAGAGAGAGAGAGAGAGAGAGAGAAGAGAGCAAAAGAGAATGAAAGGAGAGGGAGAAATAGAAGGGCGACGAGAGAAAGGGGGCGAAGCGAGAGAGGGAGAAGAGAGATAAATGTGTGTTGTTGAGTGAATCTATATTTTCACTATGAATAGGTAGTTAGTCCATCTCTGTTACAGCACACGTCTGATGTAAGCATTTTGTCAATGCACGTTTATGCTGACCTGTGCCCAGTCGGACCAGTGGTTGGTCTGAGCAGAGTAGAGATCAGAATGCTGGGCATCGGCAGGAAGAGCGTCATCACCTTCTGGCCACACTATGTCATCTACAAGAGACAGACAGAGATAAGTTGCATGGACAATGTAGACGTGAGAAAGATGCTTCAAAATGCTGTAAGTATGCGCTCATGAACCCACTAACCCCGACCTCTCACCTGTGATGACCGTCCAAAGAGCTCCTCAGTCGTCTCCAAAGAACGGCACACAGCCCACCAGAACTCATAAGAGGATATGCCCATAGCCACACAGTTCTACTGGTTCCCATAGCCCTGTCTCAGGATCACTCTGGGGCGATGTACTCTGGCGTGCCACACACCTGATGGAGGGCAGAACCACACACTCCTATGAGAGGCTCTGTATCATATTTATGGATAAAACACTACTGGTGAGATGCTAAGGCCAGTTCTCTCTCAAAATGTGAGTGGGAGACATGTGTGGCCAATACACGTTTTCTGCCAAGCTGAGGGGATTCAATGCAGAATGCCAGGGATGAAACATGAAAGATTTACCGTTGTGTTTTCATGTGCAGATGGGTATTCTATCAATTGCTAACAGATCTTGGCTGTGAGAAAGCCGAGCCAATAAATTAATTGGGGATTTAATTGAAGCCAGCACCATTCAAAGGGTGGGAAAAACAAAACATCTGAAAAGACGTGATACTATAATAACTGAGGCATAATTGGTATCATTTTGTTTGATGGTTGATCATATTTCATTTCTTCACGCTTTGACAACTATATGCCACACATTTATAAATTCAGCATTAATTTATTATTGCTCTAGAAATAGATAACAAAAATAATGGATATAGGTATAGTTTTTTTCCTGAATGGTTATGGAAAACGTAGAAATTTAAATATATTACCGTGCCACAAATAATCATTTAGAATTTCCTGTCCAGAGTTCGTCGTATACTGGGTGGGTTTCTCTGCTTTCTAATATCACATGGCACACCTAGTTATGTCCAGGAACTCTCAGTGTCTTCCTTCTCAATTGTCCCCTGTTACAGTTAGTGGTGGGCTCATCGACCCATCTTAGACAGGCCGACAGTTCAGTCCACTTGACTGTGACCCCAGTGCAAGCTGATCAGAAGACTGCGGACAGACAGGTTCGTCAAGTTAACAGGAAACACTCTTCGTGTGTAATACTAATCAAACTTTGAGTTCACTCCAATTCCTAGTCCCATATGATAAATTGTTCAATGCCACCCAATGCTACGGTCTTACTTGTCTGTTTTGGAAGGTCGCGGATGCCCAACGTGCCCATATGTGTCGACTGGTACTCCAGTCCGGACCAGTCTCGGCAAAGTAACATGCGCCTAGCGCATCCTCCAAAGGCCAATGCCCCAGATGTTTGTCTTCAGCAGCTCGGGTGGCACAGTCTCGCCTCGCTGCAAACCGAAACACGTGACAGACTACTGCTAACATTCCATCACCAGCAATTCCTAAATGCGGCTCTTGGCCTAAACAGACAAGGAATGGGGTCCAGTATATTATTGTGTTAACTTACCTCCACAGACACTCATGCACCATACAGAGTAGCCTCGGGTCGTGCAAAGGAGTACAGAACATGAAGACCACGAAAATGGCTTCTCCGAGCGAAGGTCAGGATGCTCTCTCATCTACGAATGCTTGCTGGATCTGGTTCCTCCAGTATCAGGTTCTGCTTGTTGATTTTCTTCATGCAAACCGGCTGAGGGTCTCCAGGACGGGACAGGTAAACAGCCCTGGAGACAACAACACATGCATACACCACATTTAGAATTCAGATTTTTACACGAGTGCTATACTGAGTAAATCCAGGTTTTCCCTAAAAACCATTCTATTGTACACCACAAGATGGCTATCAGAAGACATCCTAATGTTAAGCATTCATGTGTGAACACACCCGTTCACACCATCACACACACTCGACAACCACACCCTCACCCAAGGCATGATCATTTGGCTGATCACTTTTAGTGGTCTGGAAGTCAGCCTCTTCGGGCTCTTCTACTCTCATCTTCCCTGAGGAGAGAGCATGACAGCGGTAAGACAGACTGATCTTGTCCAGACCTCCAACACCAGGCCCACAGGAGTACGTCGTCTCTTTTTCCCCCAAGTGCTACCTTGTCTCGACATCTGTGTCAGTAGCAGAATTGTAAACCTGCCTGATGGTTGTAAAGGTTGATTGCAAGCCTACAAGACAACGGAGGTAGATCTGCTATTTGACCCAGACCTCTAATCTAAAGTAAATACACTCCAATTGCGTAAGAGAATGTCCACTGTGCCGAATTAGTAGAGAAGGCATTATTCATTGGAGTCAGCAGGCCTTGGCACTACAGTTTGACTTAACCATGAAGCGACAGAGGGAGACGGGGGTTGATGGTGGGTGGGCTGGGAAGAGGTGGAGTAGGGACAAGGTTCTCACCTCTGTTGAGTCGTCTGTTTCTGGGGTGAGAGGTCCCTCACTGTCGTAGCTGTCCAGGTTCACCATTTCTGGGGACATACAGAGGGAGTACGTATGAGCTGCATTTCAGCAATACATAGAGTGAGAAAGCAACAGTAGTCAACACAAGTCAAGGTTTCCTCTCTCTCTCCCTCTCTCTCTCGGACTCATTCTCTCGCTCACCCTCTATAGGGTCTCGTGTCAGTCCCAGCTGGCTGATAATGTAGCGAGGGATGTCCGTCTTCATCAGGTGTCCCTCCTTGGCGTGGTCCTCTGCTGCCTCCAGCAGGTGGTAGAACTCCTCTGGATTAAACTCCTGAGGGACAGGAACAGGGGGACCACATTCAGTGTGACACAGGTATAACACTACTTTAATCAAGATATAACTAATTTTATTTCCCGCACTACAGACGCTATATCAGTCCGCTAATACTGGATTAGTAAAGGCCCAGTGCACTACTGTTTTGAAGACATTTGTTTCAAATAATTATTCAGATTTTTCAAGGGGGCCCTCAGCACCCTCAGCACCCCTACTTCCCGCGTCTATGCATGTACCAAATATAAAATACTAGTTAAATGGGTTTCCATCACATTTTCAACTCCACTGATGATTTTCTCACACCAAATGTTTTATATAGCGAGTGAGTCATCAGAGTCATCAGAGTCTCACCCTCTTTTACGCTACTGCTACTCTCTGTTCATCATATATGCATAGTCACTTTAACCATACCTACATGTACATACTACCTCAATAAGCCTGACTAACTGGTGTCTGTATATAGCCTTGCTACTGTTATTTTCAAATGTCTTTTTACTATTGTTTTATTTCTTTACTTACCTACACACACACACACACACACACACACATTTTTTTCCGCACTATTGGTTAGAGCCTGTAAGTAAGCATTTCACTGTAAGGTCTACACCTGTTGTATTCGGCGCACGTGACAAATAAACTTTGATTTGATTTGTGCCCACATTGGTATTGGCACAGTACTGTTTCTGCGCCCTGCACGCTGTTGGCTAGAGCACACGCATAGCCTACATCATGGGTATTCAACTCTTACCCTACGAGGTCTGGAGCCGGCTGGTTTTCTGTTTTACCTGATAATAAATGGCACTCACCTGGTGTCCCAGGTCTAAATCAGTCTCTGATTAGAGAGGAACAATGAAAAATAATGCAGTAGAACTGGCTTCGAGGTCCAGAATTGAGTTGATGAGTTTATTGTGGACAAAAGAGCGACATCATTTTTATTTGTCAAACAGCACCCAAGCATCGATGATGATGTCACCAGAATAAGACCCTCGAAATGTATTGGAAAGTAGCATCAAGATCATGACCTTCCACTTTCACCACCCTGTGAAGTTCATCATAAATGATTTAATCTGTAGCCTAATAAACTGCATGCTTCCCTAACGAGTTGTAGTGGGAGGACCATACAACATGTCATTGCAAGACTCTAAGTTCACTTCCATTTGATGGGTTATTATTTCAAAATTTGAGCATAACAGAGTCAGAGTGCAGTATAACTACAGTATGCTGCAAATACTGCGTCCAAAATAGCACTCTTTTATTTACAGCAGTAATTTAGCAGTTAGAGTGCAGTATAACTGCAGTTCAACTGCAGTACACTACAGTTATTCTGCAATTACTGCGTCCAAAATACCACAGTCAACTGCAGTTACTGCACTTTTACTGCAGTTTCAAAATTGCAATCTTTTTTTGTAAGGGCTTGTCTAACGTATTTTGTTTGGTCAACATTTGGAAAGTTTACGGGGAAAAAAAGATGTTTCCATCAGGCCTGTCATGACATTTTTTTTACCAACATGTCCTTTACGCACATAAAAAGGTTGGATGGAAGCCAAGTTTATGAGGCCTGCTGGCTGCGTTCACCCAGAGGACAGGACTACTGCTCTACCAGAGACCCTGAGTCAGTCTGGGCTACACACACAGGCTCAAACTTTAAACGACACAGGCACAGTCTGTGAGACTCAGACAGCACTTCAGGGGGCAGCTGTGGCAAGGATAAGGGCAAGCCACCGGATAAGGGCAGCCATAAGGCAGCACAGGAAAAGGCAGCTCCGCACTGAAGGACGGCAGCTCCGACTGAGGACGGATCCTGGCTGGATGACGGCTCTGGCGGATCCTGGCTGGACGGCTCTGCAGCAGACCTGTCGTTGCGGCTCTTCTGGCTGGCAATGGCTCGCTGACGGCTCTGGCTGGTCCATGGCTCGCTGAGGCTCTGGCTGGTCATGGCTCGCTGACGGCTCTGGCTGGTCATGGCTCGCTGACGGCTCTGGCTGGTCATGGCTCGCTGACGGCTCTGGCTGGTCATGGCTCGCTGACGCTCTGGCTGGTCATGGCTCGCTGACGGCTCTGGTCATGGTCTACCTGTCTGGCATGTGGGAAGGCTCTGGCTGATCCGTTCTGGCGGAATGCTCTGGCTGATCCGTTCTGGCGGAAGGCTCTGGCTGATCCGTTCTGGCGGAAGGCTCTGGTGATCCGTTCTGGGGAAGCCTGGCTGATCCGGTCTGGCGGAAGGCTCTGGCTGATCCGGTCTGGCGGAAGGCTCTGGCTGATCCGGTCTGGCGGAAGGCTGCTGGCTGATCCGGTCTGGCGAAGCTCTGGCTGATCCGGTCGTCTGGCGGAAGGCTTCTAGCGGCTCCTGTCTGGAAGGCTCTAGCGGCTCCTGTCTGGCGGACGCTCTGTAGGCCATGGCAGACGGCGGCGGCTTTGCAGGCTCATGGCAGCGGGCGGCTTTGAAGGCTCAATACAGACGGGCAGTTCATGCGGCGCTTGGCAGACGGACAGTTCAGACGGCGTTGGGCAGACGGGCAGTTCAGGCGCCGTTGGGCAGACGGGCAGTTCAGGCGCCGCTTGCAGACGGGCAGTTCAGCGCCGCTTGGCGAACGGGCAGTTCAGGCGCCGCTTGGCAGACGGGCAGTTCAGGCACCGTTGGCAGACGGCAGACTCTGGCCGGCTGAGGCGCACTGTAGGCCTGGTGCGTGGTGCGGAACTGGAGGTACCGGGCTAGGACAACGCACCTTCAGGCTAGTGCGGGGAACAACACAGGGCACACTGAGTTCTCAAAGGCGCACTATAGGACTGGTGCGTGGTACCAGAACTGTGGTACCGGGGCTGAGGGCACGCACCTCAGGACGAGTGCAGGAGAAGGATCAGTGCGTACAGGGCTCTGGAGACGCACAGGAGCTTGGTGCGTGGTGCCGGGACTGGAGGCACTGGGCTGGAGAACGCACACAGGGAGAGTGCGTGGAGGAGGAACGGGCTCTGGATACGCACTGGAAGCCTGGTGCGTGGTGTCAGCACTGGTGGTACTGGGCTGGAACCACACCACAGGGCTAGTGCGAGAAAGCAGAGTAACAGGACGCACAGGACTCTGGAGACGCACAGGAGGCTTTGTGCGTGCTGTAGGCACTGTCTTAACCAGACGGCTAGCACGCACCTCAGGACGAGTATGGAGAGCTGTTCCCGTGACATATAAATCACCAACACGTTCATTCGAGACGATGCCTTGCCTCATGCACCAAAACCAATAATCCCTCATCACTCTCTCCTCCAATTTCTCATTACTCCTTTACTGTCTCTGGCGTCATCTCCTCCAAATCCCCTCACCGGCTCCTTACGGTAAGCAGGAGGACTTGCTCACCGTCTCCCGACTGACCACAACTAAACTACCCGAGAGCCCCCCCCCAAGAAATTTTTGGGTTTGACTTACGGGCTTCCAGCCTTGTTCTTGCTGCCCCACTATCTCCGCTCTCTGCTTTCGCTGCCTCCAGCTCAGCTTTGGGGGTATATTCTCCTGTACTCGCGTCCGAATTCCTCCCATTCCAATAGTCCTGTGTAGGTGGGTCCTGTTGTTGTTGCACACGCTGCTTGATCCGATGTTGGTGGGGAATTCTGTCATATCGTGTGGAGAGAGACGGACAAAACGCAGCATGTGGAAATAAGCCATCTTCTTTTATTTTACTACGAAGATGAACATGAAACGAAACACTCTTACAAACTATACAAAACAACAAACGACCGTGAAGCTATAAACGTAGTGCACACACACACACACAACACACCACACAACCACACACACACACACAACCCACACACACACACACACACACACACACACACACACACACACACACACACACACACACACACACACACACACACACAAACACACACACACACACACCACACACACACACCACAGGCTAAAAGTTCACATAGACAATTCCCACAAACAGCTAAAGCCTATGTGGTTGCCTTAAATATGGCTCCCCAATCAGAGAAACAATAACCAGCTGTCTCTAATTGAGACCCAATTCAGGCAACCATAGACTTTCCTAGATACCTACACTCAAACCATAGACCACAGCTAGACTACTATACTAAACATAACCAACTACTCTCAATAAAACCCCTAAACCTTACAACACCCTAGACACTACAAAAAACCACATACATTCCCATGTCACACACCTGACCTAACCAAAATAATTAAGAAACAAAGAAATACTAAGGCCAGGGCGTGACACAAGGTGCTTAGTTGGAGCTCAGTATTTTGCCTAGACTGTGTAATAAACCCCCTGTTAAATGTTTAAAATGACTGTTTGTGCTCATATTTATTTAAGGAAATGAATTTGTCTTTGGTCCAGGACAGGGATAGGTCTGTTAAATAATTAGTGGGGCCTAGGACCGTGAATGTGACTGTGAACACTCCCAGACCATTACCATGATCTGATTGTGTTGAGAGTTCTCT